>NC_088927.1:26850000-26860000 GCF_038396675.1 Hydra vulgaris
TTATTTATACTTTTTTTTTTTTTTTTCTTAAACTCTTTTCATTAGAGTCTGAACCTAATTTTCGTTTGGCGGATCTTCCATACATGTTAAAGCAAAAAATCTAAAATAAAACTTTTGTTAAGCAAATAAGCAATATTATAAAACTAGTTTAAATTACATTACATATATAAATTACTTTAGTTCATATAAGATTAAAGATTAAAATGATTTATTTTATTTATCTAACTTATTTACTAAAGATAAAAAGATAAATACTTGTATCTTATAAACATCTATAGCCGCATAAAAGTAACAAAAAATTATAAAAAAAGTCATTATTTCAAATACAAACGCCAGAAGTTTATCAACTTACAAAACAAAGCAACTCAAAGTTTATCAACTTGTAAAACCAGCAAATTGTTAATTGTTATTTGAAACAAGCTCATAAAGTCATTAAAAGCAATGCTACTTACTCACAAGAGGCTTCAAGACGTGATTTTTGACACGCAAACCTTAATAATTAATTTTAAAAAACAAATTATAATGATTAAATTATAATTAAGTGTTTTTGTTTGTTATTTATAAAAAAATATATACTTTAGCAACTAATTTATATTTTACACTAAAAAAAAATGCGTATTTTTACGCAAAATACTCATAAAATATGCGTATTATGAGTTGTGTATTAAGTATTCTACTCAATAAAAAGGCGTACTATGAGTTGCATATTGAGTAATAAACTCAAAAAAAGGTCGTTCTGATGTATGTATATATATATTTTTATATATATAATATATAAATATATATATATATATATATATATATATATATATATATATATATATATATAAACATGTAATAAATTAAGTATATATATATATATATATATATATATATATATATATATATATATATATATATATAATACATATATATATATAAATATATTATATATATATATATATATATATTATATATATATATATATATAAATACATATTTTTCCTACCAACATTTCCATTTAATATTTGAAGATCTTTAATACTAGAGGGTTGCGTTTCATACCAGGGATCTGCACTATACACTTTGACATTTTTAAATGAACGTGGATCAGTGTTTTTGATGTCAATCGTTATTATCCCATTTACATAAACTCTAAAGAAGTATATACTGTTAACTCGAATTTGAGATACTCTAATGCTAGACCATTCGTTCAAAGATAGTGCATCAGATACGCTGTATTCATTATTATATCCATTGATTGCAGAGGAAACAAGAAGCTTTCCTGTGTTATAGTATAAAAATACACTGGGAGTTCTAAATCCAATTTCGCCTATATTTTCTCCAGTTGTTAAATGAATAACGTTCGTGTATTTGTACTCATACAATGTCGGTTTTATTTTGAATGACACTAAATATGATTTTTGGAGAAATGGTAATGTTGCAACAAGATTATCTTTTTGCAATACCTGTTCATTTACCACAAAAACAGAATCTATGAAAAATGCACAATACGTAATTTAATAAATTTTAGTAATATACTGCAAATAAGTTTAAAAACCTGCTATATATTCTTAAATAAAAAAGATTTATTCAAAACACACACTACATTCACGAAAACATGTTATCTATATATTATCTTTTTAAAAATTTTAAAATATGATATAGTGCCATTACAAAGTCATATACATAAAGTCTTTTAACATCAATTACGACTGTTACAAGGTAAAATAAGAAATCAGAATAGTTTTAATTTTCAAACCTTTTGGCAGAAGCAGAGTGCTTGGCAGATTTTCATTATCTAAATATGTTAGTAATAAAATGTCATCTAAACAAAAGTAATAAGCATTAGGATGTTTAAAAAAAATCTTTTATAAACTTTGCAACCGATTTAAAAAATGGCGAATGTTTTTGGTTTAGCCTATTATTATAAATTGTATATTTATAATTACAACTGTATATTTTTCATAATATTTAAAAATATATAAACTTATAAAACAAAAAAAGTCCAGATATCTTTGCTCATGACATTTTGATGACTCTAGAAATATAACAAAAAATCTAATCCATGATTTTTTTGTTGTTGTTTTAAAATGATGTATTTAATTTGTTTTGACCAAATTATTCAGCTGCCAAATGCAATTACAATATAAGTGTTTAACATATTAAGTTATTTAGTTGCTCTAAAGTGTTTTAATGATTTTATCACCGAGCACTGACGAGTAGCATTTGGAAAAGAGTTAATGAGTTATTCATTACTAATATTGCATATATGACCAGAGCCAGATTGTAACAACGGACCATTTCTGAATCCTCTACACCACAAGGGAAACAAGAAAGATATTTCCACAATACACTCGTCTTGTACAGAATTTATTTACATTCTGCTTCTATTTTCTGCATGAAACCTCCTAAGCAGAAGATTTTTACTTACCAATAGAGTACTTCATTTTATATCTAATGAGACAGTATAGACCTATACTTGGTTGAGTTGATTCCCCAACTAGAATAATAAAGGTTAGACATTTCTGAGTCTAATCATGGGTTTTTAAATAGGTCTCCTCGATTGATAAAATATTATTCTCCTTGTAATCTAGAAACAAGAATACAGCTATATAACTCATTTTGATTACTCTGAAGCAACTTTGAACCGAATTTTTCAAAGTATGCTATCGCCGAAATTGGTTACATCATATTCTGAAATATGTTGAAATCGATTTCTTCACAGATATAAAGGACACATGATCAGCTCAATCTCAATGTTTTTACGAGATTGAATAATTTTAACTTTCCCAAAGTTGAGGTTGAAAATACTAAGGTTGATCCTGCCATTCGTGTAGAAAGGCATACAAATGAGTGGACTTCAGCTAGACGAGCAGCATTTATCAATGCTGCTCGTCTAGGTGAAGTCCACATTTATCAGCTTTAATCTTTGATACCAGAAATACATGATACGCTTATCCTTTACTACAAAGGTAATACCAATGTCTTGAATAAAAAGAATTGTTAAAACTATTGAGTAAATAGAAAAATAAATAAAAACTTTACTATAATTCAATAAGGTTAACTTTTTGTATTTTTCTTTTTTAACTCTACCAAATTGTTTGGTGGGTACATTTAAATGCTTATGTTTAGGAGAGAACTAGGAAGAGTAATAAAGAAATAAATCCTAAATATAGATGTTCTCCGTTTTTCTTGAAGATTAGATAACTTTCAAAAATTAATAAACTGCTTACACTTTAAACTATCAGTCAAGTTCAGTCTACCTTGTTTACCCGTGTGTCAGTATTATGCCATCGTTTGTCACCGTTAAGAAAACTTTCTGTTAATCAATAAATTCATTAAAGCTGAAGTTCTGAAGTACACATTATAAAGTGAAGATATTATATACACTGTAAAGTGCTTCAAACAAGCAGCATTTATCATTGCACCTTTTTTTGGATTATGAAAGATACAAAGTTTTAAACAATATTTTCATAGAAAAAGCAATTGCAAATAAGTAAAAAAAAACTAATTGAAATAAAATTACTTTTAATATGAAACAAAACAAACTTAACTACCACGTAAGGAGACAAAACTCAAAATATATCATTTACTTTAATATATTATCTATTTAACTGATAAAATCTTGAATATTTTTATGTTTCAGATTTTGATTCGAAAATTTGGGTCAACTTCAAACTGAATCAAGCTAAAAAAATGCAAGGTTTGACTATTAATGCCATTGCTATTTAATTTTAAATTAAATTTTTCACTTTAAAAAGAAAGGGTTTTCTATGATAGGTCATTACTATGTTGCCATTATCCTGATTTAGAATCTTAGTTAACTGGTGAAAACATTGCAGCTGTCTTTTTCAAAAGCCACCCAGATTTTTTCTAGTATTTCAATTATTTTAGTATCAAAAAAGTGATTTGGGATTGATCCATTTTATAAACCATCAACGTTGATTTTGTGTATAATCAGTTTAGATAAAACAAAATTTTAAGCAAATTTAAAAGGAATACTAATTTATCTACGAATAACGTCAGTTTTTACAGCAGGTTAGCAGTACTAGTAGAAATAAAAACATAACAGATACCATTAGTTTGTCATCAGCTGGAAATTAGACATTCTTTATAGTTATTTAACAAATTAGCAACAGAAGAATAAAAAATCATTTGCTATCGACAAATAGAGTCACCAAAAACTTTGTTGCATCATATGAAGCCCATCATAAACAAGCATATTACGAGTAAGCAAAACTTATGCTTTTTGCTAAATATAAAACTAGAAATAAAAAGATTATAATTTGGTTTTTCAGACAAAAACAGTTTCGCAAAAATACCAACTCAAGCTAGAGGAACTATAAAAGATGAGACGAAAAATATAAAAAGACGAAGGTAAGAATTGATATAAAAAAAAAGTCAAAAAAAATTAAAATTAAATTTAAGTAATTGATAAGCAAATGAACCGAAATGTTAAGAAATGAAAAAATAAATTGTTTTCAAAGCAAGTTTAAAGATTTCAGAAAATCCATGTTATCACGAAAGCAGTCATACTCATTATACCTACATAACTGCAAATAAAAATATTGGTAGTGCACCATTCATCAAATATGTAAATGTACCAAACATGATCAGTCCTTTTACAAAATTGTTTCGATTTTAATCGTCTCTGAAATATTTAACTCAGCAGATTGACAAAATAAAGAAGCTCAAAGCATAGTTATTTCAATAGTTACCCCCTTGTTTGAAAACTGCGATAAAAAATGTTTCTCAACTTGTTTACTCTATCACCAAAACTTCGTTTCCGGAAACTTTACGAACACAATAGAAAACACCCTGTAAAATAAGTTCTTCAGGTAAACAGATCTCAAAATAAAGTCTTTTTATTTATTTTACTGCTTTCAAGTTAACAAATTTACTAATTATAAAATAAAAAAGTATGCTTATGGCGCAGTATTAAAATTCTCAACCTTTCTTAAGATACCAATTAAATAACTTAAAATCAAGATTCTGTTTGGATAGAAAGATTGCTAATTCAGTAAATTTAAAGTTATTTCTTCCCAGAAAGTAATGAAAAACTATTAAAAAACCCCTTTTTTATATATTGTTTATGGCTGATGTGATGATCTCACTAATAAATAGACCCTAACACTGATAAGCTTAATTTTTTAAGTAAATTATGGCTAAATGCAGCCTAACATAACAGGTAAATAAGTATTCAAGTATAACAATAATTAACATTATATTTGTTTTGAAAAAAAAAGTGACAGTCTTATATTCTTTATAAATACCTGCTTTTCCGTTTATTATTGCAAAATTTTTTATAAAACCATCTTGAGTTGGATATGACTGATCAGAAGCATAAACATGAACATTTTTATAGGACTTTGGCTGAACATTTCCTACAATAAAAGCTGTTTCTCCATTCAATTTTATTGTATACACAAACGTATTATGTTCAAACTGTTGACTTATTTCAATGTGTGTCCATATGTTAGTAGGAATAGGAGCAGTTTTAAAAGAACTGGTGAGATTTCCATTTTGGGGAACAGTAATAGAAAGACTGCCATCACCACTGTTATGAAACCACACTTCTGGAACTCTATCATCATACGCATTTGCATCAGAATTAATGTTGAAACAAATAACATTGTGCCAACCTTTAGAATACGATTTTGCTTTTACATCAAAATAAATTTTATAAGTTTTATCCAATATTGGAACAACTGCGACCAGTTTATTTTGAACCAACGGTGTTTTTCTATCTTCTATTAGTTGTTCTAAAATTGAATAACGATTATTTTATTTTTACAAAAATCAAAGTTAAATTGTTTTAACAATTTTGTGCTAAATTTGTTATTGTTTATATAATGCGTAAACTAAAACTGATGACCAAAGACCTAAAGTCAAAAAAAAGAAAAATAATTAGGTAAAATATAACTCTCAAGCTATATTGAGTTTTGAAACATATATGGGGTTTTCACTTTAATAATATAAAATGCTTTTAAGATTTAAAATGTTATTTTAATAGCTAAGTTTAATGTTAATTCATGTTAAATGTTTGTTTAATAGCATTGAGTACAATAATTAATTTATAAAAAAAAAAAAATCTTTTTTTAATTTATTGTTATAGCAGTATTTGATGTTTTTTAAAAGTATATGCTACTTTCAAATACTTATTAAAACATGACTTTAAACGAGCCTGCTAATAGATTTCTTGCAAAATTTCTTTACATCCAAGTCCTTTACATATCTGATAAATACATTGATCAGATCAATATATCCCATTTAATATAGAACTCCTTTTTTAAGATATCAGCATAGCTAAAAATGCATATTATTCAACATATGTTTAACCAATGATCTTTAGAGACCAATCATGATCTGCTATATTGATAGACCAAGTAAACGTATAACCTAAAAAGACTGTAAACGAATATTTGTTTATTTATTTTATTAAAAACTAATTATTTGTAATGTTGCGCTGTCTTTTATTTAATATAAGTTACGTTTCAAATTTATGTATATCAAATTGGTTTTTTTATTACAGCGAAATAATTAGATCTGAAAACTGTGGCATTTAAGTGTTGTGCTACTGGATGCAAAGATAACCACAATGGTACAAACCCTGTAAATATTTTATGCCTTCCAAGTGTGGATCAACGAAAATGATGATTAAGTGTTATTACTCCATACCTTATTCTATATTACCCAATTACGATTAAATATGGAGATTGTTAATCTAATGACTATAAAAAGTTTTAGTGTGCAGAATAAAAATTTAAACCAAAACATCAACTATCAGTATATTTTTGTGTAAATCAAAGTCAAATTCCGATTCCACTGGCACCATCAAGACCAACTAAAAAATCTTTGCCATCTTGAAGAAGTACTACGCAAGATGAAATGAAAGCATTTGTGAAAGCTGCTGATGTTTTTTCATTCAAAGATTTGTGTAATCAAATTGTGCCTAAAACGTTATCTCTTTTCCATCTCAGTAACATCAAATATCTATTCAAAATGTTTACATCGTCAATCAGCTGATACATCGGACAGCTTGGGTGATCCGAAAGTTAGTTTGAAAATAAAAATTTGTTTAACTTGTGATATCTATCCTTGCGATCTTAAGTGCTACATAAAACCTTTTTCTTACAATCGTTTTTAATATTATTAAATGTGTAAGTCGTACCCATGCTGCAATTTTCTGAGTTCTCTAACAATTGATCACAAAAAATAGGTTATTCTTGAGCAGATGTTAAGAACGAACTCCTTAATGTTTATTGGTGAAAAAATGAACTCTCCTGATGTGGTTCCTTGGGCATTTGAGTATTATTATTCATCAAATATTCTTTATTGTCGATTAGTTGATGAATAGAAACTACTAATCATATCATGGATGACAAAGTTGACATCTGAAATTTGATAGGTTGGAGATGGTGAATTTTAAAGTTGTACTTAGACAAATGATCTATTTTTCATAGACAGGTTGTTCCTCCAATTGATGACGTTTACGTTAAAGCGCAGCTAACATATCAAGCACGTAACATTTTTGGTATTTCTGTAAAACGTATTTGTTATTACAGATTTGGGTTTCACGATTTGCGTTTTGTTAAGTGGAAAACAGTCATTTGTATAAACCATTACCAGCAACACTTTAAGATGCTAGTCTTCAATACCATCAAACAACGCAAGCAACGGAGAGGATAAAAAATTTCGGTGCTTCTGTTGTTGCTTTTCTTTGAAACAGAAAAAAAAAAAAGTTAAATAACTTATTATAGTTTTAGGTTTTCGTATTAACTAATGCACTAATGATGACATTTTTTTTCTGTATGACCTTGTTTATGGCCTTTCATATCAAAGCTAGATGCTTAACCTACCGAATGTATTTTAATGGAGTGAATGCACATATTAGTCACTGTAGCCTACAAGCTCTCACTCTTAGTCAATAAGCTTATACCCTTTTTTTAATTTTTTTTTTAAATGATTTTTATGGGTTGCTACCGAGCCTACAATATTGCGCAAATGTACCCTAAAAATGCTTATGTTGCGTATGATGTTATGCAGCAAAAGTGGTTGGTGCATAGCGTACAAACCTTTTTTAATTAGTAATTTTTTACTTTTAGTGTGCAGAATTGTGTCTATAATTGTTCTTTTTGCAGGTTAAACTAGTGTAACTATTGTATAATGATGGCTTCATCAACCAGTGCAACGATAGCTACCAGAAAGATAACGGATATATGGCTTATTGGAAAAAAATTTTCTCTTATTTAGATAGTGTTATGCTACCATCAGAAACGGAATTGTTGGCCCTTTTCTTCCATATCAAGCAGATTGCCAAGCGAAGCATTAGGGAAGCATTACATTCCACAGCAAATAGTGTTTTTGAAGTTTGGTCAAAGGCATGAATACTAGTGCAATTAAAGAAGCACGTTGTCCCTAAAATTGAAAACATTTACAAGGAATCGGAAAAGTCGAGGAAAAATAAAGAGAATCAAGATAAGCGTTCAGATTATCTGAAAAAAAAGGAAGACCAATGGAATGAAGGGTTAATATTTGATATTGCCCATGCCAACGCATTGGGAATGATCACCATTCAGGAGGATAAGGACTTCCTATTATGCCAAATAGAGAAAATTTGGAGAGGCAAAATGGGTCCAGTCAATAAGAGATTGGCAAAGCAAGAGGAAGTATCAAGAAAAAGAAAAAAAAAATGAACCGAAAAAGGGATCGAGAGCATGTGGCAAGAAAATCTCAAGAAGAAACAGTTGTTCTTTCATCATCATATGAAGGCGAAGATAACCCAAAAGAAGATAGCATAACTTAAGAAGATGCCTTGCCTAATAACCAAGATGACCCTGAGCCATCAACTTTAGGTACACCGGCTCCAAAGCGTTCAAGACGTGGCAGAAAAAATATACTGAATGAGAAGTTGGCAGCTAATATAGATGTGGCTAAATTGAGTGATCATCGGGTGGCACTTATGTTAACACCGGCATTATAACTTTTTGGTCATGATCCTACAGAATACAATGTTAATCTAGCTTCCATTCGAAGGGAACGAATAAAATACCGCAAGAAGGTTGCAGAAGGTTTAAGGAAGGAATTTAAACCAGAAGTTCCTTTATGTATTCATAGGGATGGAAAATTACTCGCTGACATTACCGGTAAAAACACTGTTGACCGAATTCCAATTCTAGTATCTGGAGTAGGAGTGAAGCAGTTTCTTAGTGTCCCAAAACTACCATCAGGAACAGGTGAAAATGCGGCATCTGCAGTGCATGGCGAGTCAGTGGCATGGGAAATTAACGATCAAGTAAAGTGCATGTGCTTTGATACTACTGCAGCAAATACTGGGCCAAGAAATGGGGCTTGAATTCTTCTAGAGCAGAAGTTTGGGAAAGATATGTTGTGGTCGGCATGTCCTCACCACATTTTGTAAATTATTTTGGAAGCAGAAGTTTTGCTGCGTCTACGTCCTTCAAGTGGACCTGACATACCACTCCTTAAAAGATTTCGTAAAATTTGGCTCTCATTTAGTTCTATAAAGTACCACACAGCTTACCGATATCACTGATGAAGGAATCGTCTTTTGCAAAGATCAACTACAAATCTTTCAACCTCAGGAGACCTACCGAGAACTTTTGGAGTTGTCTATTGTTTTTTTGGGATTTTTGGGAAGAGTACCTTTGAGGGGCATTTCATTTAGAGCTCCTGCCGGTCTATACCGTGCTCAATGGATGGCGAAAGCTGTTTATGCGTTGAAGATTTGGATGTTTAGAGACCAATTCAAGTTAACAAAAAGAAAGGAGAAGTTAATAAGGGATATTTGCCTTTTCACGGTTCGACTGTACATTACAGCCCGGTAAAGATCTCCTGAAGCAACCTCAGCTCCTAGACTTGATCTTCAGCTCTTGAAAGTCTTAGATGCCTACATGACCCAACATACTGAAATCTCAATAATTACTGTGAAGAAGTTATAAGGGCATCTCTGGTACCTATCAGAGGAATTTTTTACTTTAGCTTTTTTTGATGATGA
>NC_088927.1:26862500-26870000 GCF_038396675.1 Hydra vulgaris
ACTCTGAAGAAGTATATATTGTTAACTCGAACTTGAGATACTCTAATGCTAGACCATTTGTTCAAAGATAGTGCATCAGGTGTGATATGTTCTAAATTATATCCATTGATTGCAGTGGAAACAGCGAGCTTTCCTGTGTTTAGGTGAAAAAATACACTGGGAGTATGATATCCAATTTCGTCTTTGTTTCCTCCAGTAGTTAAATGAATAACGTTTTTGGATTTGTAATCATACAATGTGGGTTTTATATTGAATGACACTAAATATGCTTTTTTGAGGAATGGTAATGTTGCAACAAGTTTATCATTTTGCAATACCTGTTCTTTTACCACTAAAACAGAATCTATGAGAAATGCACAATACCTAAATTAACAAACTCTAATAATATACTGCAAATAAGTTTAAAAGCTTGCTACATATTGTTAAATAAAATATATTTATTCAAAACGCACACTACATTCACGGAAACATTTTATGTAAAACTATCTTTTTAACTATTTTAAAATATCATACAGTTCCATTACAAAGTCATATACATAACGTCTTTCAATATAAATTACGACAATTACAAGGTAAAATAAGAAATCAGAAAAATTTTAATTTTCAAACCTTTTGGCAGAAGCAGAGTGCTTGGTAGATTTTCATTATCTAAATATGTTAGTAATAAAATTTCATCTAAACAAAAGTAATAAGCATCAGGGAATATTTAAAAAAATTTACAAAAAATTTTGCAATTGAAGTAAGTAATGGTGAATGTTTTTGGTTAGGCCTACTATTATAAATTATATATTTATAATTAAAAGTATATAACTTTCATAATAAATTAAATTATATAAACTTATTGAATAAAAAGAGTTCAGATCTCTTTGATCATGACTATTTGATGACTCTTCAACATTAACAAAATAATCTAATCCATGATTTTTTTGTTGTTGTTTTAAAATGATGTATTTAATTTGTTTTGACTAAATTGTTCAGCTGCCTAATGCAATGACAATATAAGTTTTTTATTTTGTAAGTTATTTAGCTGCTCTAAAATGTTTTAATGAATTTATCTGTTAGCACTGACAAGTAGCATTTGGCAAAGAGTTCATGAGTTATTCATTACTAATACTGCATATATAGCCAGAGCCAGAATGTAACTACGGACCATTTCTGATTCCTCTACACAACAGTTCTACACCACAAGGGAAAAAGAAAGATATTTCCACAAAACACTCGTCTTGTTCAGAATTTAATTAAATTCTGCTTCTGAATTTAATTACATTCTGCTATTTTCAGCATGAAACCTCCTAATAAGACGACTTTTACTGACCAATAGAGTACTTCTTTTTATATCTAATAAGACAGCGTAGATCTAAATAAGGTTGGGTTGATTTCCCAACTAGAATAATGAGGGCTAGACATTTCTAAGTCTAATCACGGGTTTTTGATTACGCCTCCTCAATTGATAAAATACAACTCTCTTTGTAATCTACAACTAAGAGTACAGCTTTATAACTGATTTCGATGACTCTGAAGCAACTTTGAAATGAATTTTTCAAAGTATGCTATCGTTGAAATTGGTTACATCATATTCTGAAATATGTTGAAATCGATTTCTTCACAGATATAAATGACACATGATCAGCTCAATCTCAATGTTTTCACGAGATTGAATAACTTTAACTTTCCCAAAGTTAAGGTTGAAAAAACTAAGGTTAATCCTGCAATTCGTGTAGAAAGGCATAGAAATGAGTGGACTTCATCTTTGAACTTTGTTCCAGAAATACACGAAATGCTCATCATATACTACAAAGTTACTACCAATGTCTTGATTAAAAAGAATTGTTAAAACTATTGAGTAAATTGAAAAATAAATAAAAACTTCACTATAATTCAATAAGGTTAACTTTTTGTATTTTTTTTACTTTATTTTTACCTAATTGTCTGGTGGGAATATTTTAAGGCCTATATTTAGGAGAGAACTAGGAAGAGTAATTAAGAAATAAATCCTTAATATAGATGTTCTCCGTTTTTCTTAAAGAATAGAAGTCTTTCAAAAATTAATAAACTGCTTACACTTTAATCTATCAGACAAGTTCAGTCTACCTAGTTTGCCCGTGTGTCAGTATTATGCCATCGTTTGTCATATTTAAGAGAATTTTTTGTTAATCTATAAATTTATTAAAGCCTTTCTGAAATACATATTATAAAGT
Organism: Hydra vulgaris; assembly: GCF_038396675.1. NCBI lineage: Eukaryota > Metazoa > Cnidaria > Hydrozoa > Anthoathecata > Hydridae > Hydra > Hydra vulgaris. The sequence goes on from NC_088927.1 coordinate 26,864,699, forward strand.
GAAGATATTATTTACACCGTAAAGTGCTTCAAACCGGCAGCATCCATCACTACAACTGTTTTTGGATTATGAGAGATACAAGGTTTTAAACATTATTTTTATAAAAAAAACAATTGCAAATAAGCAGAAAAAACTAAACGAAAAAATTATTTTAAATATGAAAAAAAAAAAAACTTAATTAAGTTGTAAGAAGCCGAAATTGAAAATATATCGTTTCCTGAAATATATTGTTTATTTAATTTATAAAAACTTAAATAGTTTTTAATTTTTTATTCTGATTCATTTATTTGGGTTAATTTTAAACTGAAACAAGCTACAAAAATGCATTGTTTGAATATTAATGCCATTACTGTCTAATTTATAAAAAGATTTTCTCATTAAAAAAAATTGGTTTTCAATGATAGGTCATTACTATGTTGCCATTTTCCTTATTTAAAGTCTTAGTTTACTGGTGGAAACATTGCAGTGTGTCTTTTTTAATAGCCACCCAGATTTTCTTTTAGTATTTCCAGTTTTTTAATATTAAAGAAAGCGTTTTGGAATTGTTCCAATTTATAGACAATCAACGTTGATTTTGTGTATTCTGTTTAGATAAAACAAACTTTTAATTAAATTTAAAACGAATACTTTTTTATCTACGAAAAACATCAGTTTTTACAGCAGGTTAGCAGTACTAGTAGAAATAAAAATATAACAGTTACTAATAGTTTGTCATCAGCTGGAAATTAGACATTCCTTATAGATATTTTAAAAAATAACAACAGAGGAATAAAAAGCATTTGCTAACAACAAAGAGAGTCACCAAGAACATTGTTGCGTCATTGGTAGCCTATCTTTAACAAGCATATTATAAGTAAGCAGAACATATGCTTTTTGCTGAGCATAAAACTTCAAATAAAGAAGATATTTAAATTTATTTTTTAGACAAAAACAGTTTCACAAAAGTATCAACTTAAGCTAGAGGAATTGTAAAAGATCAGACGAAAAATATAAAAAGAAGAACATAAGAATTAATATAAAAAAAAAGGTCAAAAAATATAAAAATTAAATTTAAGTAATTGAAAAACCATCAAACCGAATTGTTAAGAAATGAAAAAATAAATTGTTTTCAATGTAATTTTAAAGAGGATTTTAACAGTTATATATTATCATGAAAGCATTCATACCCATTATACCGGCAGAACTCCAAATAAAAATGGTTGTAGTGTACTATTCACTAATAATGTAAATGGTCCATTTATGATCAATCTTTTAAGAAAATTTGCCCCGATTTTTGTTTTCTAATGTCTCTGAAATGTTTAGCACAGCAGATTGACAAAAGAAAGTAACTCAAAACATTGTTATGTTAATAGTTACCAACTTGCATGATAACTGCGATAAAACACGTTTCTGAACTTGTTTACTCTATTATCAAACTTTATTTTCAGGAAACTTTGCGAACAAAATAGAAAACACCTTACAAAATAAGTTCTTCAGGTAAATAGATCTCAAAATGAAGCCTATTTATTTATTCTACTGTTTACAAGTTAACAGATTGATTAATTATCAAATAAAAAAGTATGCTTATGGCGCAGTACCAAAGTTCTGAACCTTTCTTAAGATACTAATTTAATAACTTAAAATCAAGATTATGTTTAGAGACAAAGATTGCTAATTCAGTAAATTCAAAGATGTTCCTGCCCAGAAAGTAATAAAAAATTGTTTAAAACCCCTTTTTAAAATATTGTATATGCTAGATATGATGATCTCACTAATAAATAAGCCCTAACACTGATAAGCTTTATTTTTAAAGCAATTTATGGCTAAATGCAGCGTAACATAACAGGTATATAAGTATTCAAGTATAACAATAATTAAAGTTATACTCGTTTTTCAAAAAATGTGACAGTCTTATATTCTTTATAAATACCTGCTTTCCCGTTTATTATTGCAAAATTTTTTATAAAACCATCTTGAGTTGGATATGATTGATCAGAAGCATAAACATGAACATTTTTATAGGACTTTGGCTGAACATTTTCCACTATAAAAGCTGTTTCTCCATTCAATTTTATTGCATACACAAACGCATTTTGTTCAAACTGTTGACTTATTTCAATGTGTGTCCATATGTTAGTAGGAATAGGAGCAGTTTTAAAAGAACTGGTGAGATTTCCATTTTGGGGAACAGTAATAGAAAGACTGCCATCACCACTGTTATGAAACCACACACCTGGAACTCTATCATCATACGCATTTGCATCAGAATTAATGTTGAAACAAATAACATTGTGCCAACCTTTAGAATACGATTTTGCTTTTACATCAAAATAAATTTTATAAGTTTTATCCAATATTGGAACAACTGCCACCAGTATGTTTTGAACCAAAGGTGTTTCTCTATCTTCTATTAGTTGCTCTAAAATTGAATAATCATTATTTTTATTTTTACGAAAATCAAAGTTAAATTGTTATAACAATTTTGTACTAAATTTGTTATTGTTTATATAATGCGTAAACTAAACTGATGACAAAAAACCTAAAAACAACAAAAAAGAAAATTAGCTCTCTAGCTAAATTGAGTTTTGAAACATATGTGGGGTTTTCACTTTAATAGTATAAAATGTTTATAAGATTTTATATGTTTTTTTAATATAGAAATTCAAAGTTAATTCATGTTAAATGTTTGTTCAATAGCATCGAGTAGAACAATGAATTTATAAAAAAAAAGAAGCATAACTGCTATAACAATAAATAAAAAAATATCCTTTTTTTAATTTATTGTTATAGCAGTATTTGATGTTTTTTAAAAGTATATACTACTTTCAAATACTTATTAAAACATGACTTCAAACTAACTTGCTTCAAATACTAATTAAAACATGACTTTAAACTATTCTGTTTCTTTACATCTTTGTCCCTAACATTTTTGATCAATACATCAATCTGATCAATATCTTTTGCATTCTAATAGAACTCCTTTTTTACGATATCAGCATAGCTAAAAATGCATAACTTTTGCCATATGTTTAACCAATGATTTTTAGAGAAAAATCATGGCCTACTATCGTGGTAGACCGAATGAACTTATAACCTAAAACAAACTGCGAGCGAGTATTTATTTTTTACCAAATTGAAAACTATTTAATTTGTAATATGGCGCGTACTTTAATTTAATAAGAGTTACGTTTCAATTTTATGTATATTAAATTTGATTTCTTATTACAGCTCAATAATAAGATTTAAAGAATATGACATTTAAGTGTTGTGCCACTGGATGCGAAGGTAACTACGATGTTACAGGTCCTGTAAATATTTTATGCCTTTTAAATGTGGATAAACAAAAATGATGAATAAGTGTTATAACTCGATACATTATTCAATACAACCCAATTACGTTTAATTGTGGAGACCGTTGATTCAATGACTATGAAAAAGTTTTAGTTTACAGAATAAAAGTTAAAACCAAAACATCAACCATCAGTATATTCTTGTGCAAATCCTAGTCAAATTCCGACTCCACTAGCACCATCAAGACCAACTAAAAAGTCTTTGCCATCTTATAGAAGTACTACGCAAGATGAAATAAAAGCATTTGTGAAAGCTGCTGATATTTTTTTTTTAAGATTTGTATAATCAAATAGTGTCTACAACTATATCTTTACAACTACTCAGTAACATCAAATATCTATATAAAATGTTTACACCTCAATCTGCTAATACATTTGACAACTTGGGTGATCAAATGTTTAGTTTAAAAATAAAAAATCGTTTATCCTGTGATAGCCATCCTTACGATCTTAAGAGCAGCATAAAACTTTTTTCTTACAATCGTATATAATGTTATTAACTGTATAAGTCGTGTCCATGCTGCAATCCACTATCTGAATTCTCGACGAATCGATGACAAAAAAGTGTTATTATTGAGCAGATATTAAGAATGCATTCTCCTGATGTTGTTCCTTGGGCATTTGAGTATTGCTTTTATTTAAATAATCTTTACTTTCGATTAGTTGATGAAAAGAAACTATTGAAGAAATCATGCATGACAAAGTTGACATCTAAAACTATATAGGTTGAAGATGATGAAATTTTAAAGTTGTTCTTAGTCAAATGATATGTTCCTCCTGGTTGTTCTTAGTTTACGGTAAAGCGCAGCTAACATATCAAGCACGTAACATTTTTGGTAATTCTGTAAAATGTCTTTTTGATAACAGACATGGGATTCACGATTTGCTCTTTAATTAGTGGAAAACATTCATTTGTATAAAGCATTACCAGCAACACGTTCAGATGCTAGTCTTCAATACCATTAAACAATGCAAACAACTGAGAGGATAAATAATTATGATGTTTCTGTTGTTGCTTATCTTTGAGACAGAAAAAAAAAAAACCAAATAATATTTTAGAATATTAGGTTTTCGTATTAACTGATGCACTATTGATGACATATTTTTTCTGTATGGCATTGTTTATTTAATACAATCAATTCGCAGCAATTTGCACACAGAAAGTTGCCTAGAATATTGCTTTATTTGCATTTTTCAATTTAAAAAAAAATGTTATTGTAAAATTGTCTAAACTCAATGGAACTGAAACTTTTCCTAAATCAATTGAACGATAAAATGTGTCAACTTGTTTAAGATTGTTTTATAATGAGACTGTAGCTGCTTTAAAAACTCAACCATCAATAAAAAATGTTGAAGACACCAAAGTGTTTTTATCTATTTTTATCGAATTTTTTTTATTCTTTATTGTTAAAGATCTTTATGAAGATATTTTTACAAGAAACAAATTATGTGCTGTTTTGCCATTAAACAATGATAAGCAATTGAACTTTCTTTTAAATTTCGTTTATATGGTCAATAAATTGGCACCGGAAAAGCAAGCCCAGAGTCTAAAAAATGTAATCAAAGATAGTTTTTGTGCTTTTTATCATAGAGATTGCAGGAATCTTGAACTACACCTTTTCAAGATATAATTGAGAACTTGAAAGTTGTAATTAAGAAATGTTAGATGTAATTGGGAAGATAAAAGTTCTAAATAAGGAACGTGAGATATAATTCAGAACATAAATGATGTAATTAAGAAACGTAAGATGTAATTTAGAAGATGAAAATTGTATATAAAAAACGTTAGATATAATTTAGAATATCCAAGATGTAATAGAGAAAAACATAAAGAACCCAAAGTTCTTTGTATTTTGAATTTTGTAGTCCTAATAAACTTTGTAATTTAAGGCTGGAAATAATAATATATCAATAAAATATAAAAAGTCATGAAAAAGCCATTTAGGTGGGAACTGGAAAATCCCTATTGGTTG
>NC_088927.1:26875000-26897500 GCF_038396675.1 Hydra vulgaris
CCTCCAGTAGTTAAATGAATAACGTTTGTGAATTTGTTATCATACAATGTGGGTTTTATATTGAATGACACTAAATATGCTTTTTTGAGGAATGATAATGTTGCAACAAGATTATCTTTTTGCAATACCTGTTCTTTTACCACTAAAACAGAATCTATGAGAAATGCACAATACCTAAATTAATAAACTTTAATAATTCACTTCTTATAAGTTTAAAAGTACTACATTTTGTGAGATAAAATATATGTATACAAAATACACACTACATTCATGTATACGTTTTATGTAAGTACCAACTTTTTAAATAATTTTAAATATCATATAGTACCATTACAAAGTCATAGAGATATTGTTTTTTAACAATAATTACTACCATTACAAAGTAAAATAATAAATTAGAAAATTTTTTGTTTTCAAACCTTTTGGCAGAAGTAGAGTGTTTGGCAGAATTTCATTATCTAAATATATTAGTAATAAAATGTCATCAAAACAAAATTAATAAGCATCAGAGAGTACAAAAAAGATCTTAGTAATGGCGAATGTTTTTATATAGCCCTATAATTATAAATTAAAAATTTTATTACAACTGTATACCTTTCGTTATAATTAAAAATATATAAACTTATTAAACAATAAGAGTTCAAATCTCTTTGCTTGTGACTTTTTGATGATTCTAGAAAATTAAAAAATATATTAAATCAATGATTTTTTTTTGTTATTTTAAAATGATATATTTAATTTGTTTTAACCCAATTGTACAGCTGAGTAATGCAAAGACAATATAAGCTTTTTTTTTTTAAAGTTTTTGAGCTGCTCTAAAAAGTTTTGATGATTTTATCACAGAGCACTGCCGAGTATCATTTGGCAAAAAGTTCATGAGTTCTTCATTACTAATATTGCCTATATGGTAATATTAGTTATGAAGAAATTGGTTACATCATATTCTGAAATATGTTGAAATCGATTACTTCGCAGATACAAATAATACTTGATCACCTCAATCTCAATGTTTTTATGAGATTAAATAACTTTATCTTTCCCAAAGTGAAGGTTGAAATAAACAAGTTAAATGTTGCCATTCGTGTAGATAGACAGGCAATTGAGTGGACTTCAGCTTTAAACTTTAATAACAGAATTAAACGATACGCTCATCCTTTACTACAAAATTACTATCAATGTCTTGATTAAAGAGAATTGTTAAAACTATGGAGTAAATAGAAAATAAATAAAAATTTTACTTTAATCCAATATAATTTACTTTTTTGTATATATATATTTTTTAAGTCAACCAAACTATCTTGTGGCTACATTATAAGGCCTATGTTAAGGAGAGAACTAGGAAAAATAATGAATAAATAAATCCTTAATATAGATATTTTCGGTTTTTCTAGAACAGTAGATAACTTTCAAAAATAAATAAACTGCTTACACTTTAACCTACCAGTCAAGTTTAGTCTACCTTACCATCCCGTGTATCAGTATTATACCATCCTTTGTCACCATTAAGAAAACTTTCTGGTAATCCATAAATTCATTAAAGCTTTTCTTAAATATTATAAAGTGAAGGCATTATATACACTGTTAAGTGCTTTAAACAGGCAGTATTTATCTTTTCATATGTTTTAGGACATTGAGAGGTGCAAGGTTTTAAACAATATTTTTAAAAAATAAACAAACGCAAATAAGCAGAAAAAATTAAATGAAGAAAAAATTACTTTGAGTATGAAAAAATAAAACAACTTAATTAACATGTAAGGAGGCAAAATTGAAAATATCACGTTTTCTGTAATATATTATATATTTAGCTTATTAAAACTTGAATATTTTTATGTTTTACATATCGTTTCATATATTTTGGTTATTTTAAAACTGAAACGAGCTTTAGAAATTCATTGTTTGAATATTAATGCCATTGTTGTCTAATTTAAAAAAAGTTTTTTATATTTAAAGAAAAATGGTTTTCAATGGTCGGTCGTACTATGTTGCCATTATTATGATTTTACTTTACCTAGTTTACTGGTGGAAACATTGCAGTGTGTCTTTTTCAAAAGTCACTCAGATTTTTTTTAGTAGTTTCAATTTTTTAACATCAACATAGCGTTTTGGGATTAATTCACTTTATAAACCAAAAATGTTGATTTTGTGTATTCAGTTTAGATAAAACAAACTTTTGATAAATTTTAAATGGAATACTAATTTATCTACAAATAACATCATTTTCTCCAGCAGGTTACCGCTACTAGTACAAATCATTACATAACAGTTACCATCAGTTTGTCTGCTGCTCGAAATTATACATTCCTTATAGTTATTTTAAAAATCAGCAACAGAAGAATTAACAACAATTGCTAACGACAAAGAGAGTTACCAGAAACTTTATTGTATCATTGGTACCCTATCATTAACGAGTATATTATGAGTAATTAGAACGTATACTTTTTTGCTAAACTCGAAAGTAAAACATGTTTGTTTTTTTTAGACAAAAATAGTTTCACAATAGTATCAACTCAAATTGGAGCAACTATAAAAGTTGAGTCAAAACATATAAAGATTAAGACGAAATTAAGAATTGAGGTCATCTATAAATGGTGTCAGTAAATATAGGGGGGAGGGAGGGAGTGCTGGAAAGTTTGACACTAATTGACAATGGGGAGGGGGTGTAGAGGCCAAAATGATGTCAATATAAATTATTCCTTTAGTTTTAATGAGCAGATTTTAATGGTATTTACATCTACTAAATGGTATAGAAATGATGCTTTGTTTGTGGGGAAATTATTATTAAACGCGGGGAATTAGATATTATATTTTATTAAATTATTTATAATATAATATTATAAATTAACATAATAAGTTTCCCTGAGAGATTAAATAAATAACAACTACTAACGTAGAATAAAAATTAATATCGTTTTATTATTATATTGCCATTTGACTGCGAATCGAATTATGTTAGAAATATTAACTCTTTGTATATAAAATTCACAATCGTTATTCGCTTCATAGCGGATTATAAAATGTGGTTCATAGTAAACTCATATAAGTAAACTCATAAATTTGTCATTTTTTGAAATTAAATTATCGTTATTTCAAATACGAAACTCTAATTGCTCTCTAGTTGATTGTAAAACGTGATGCAATGCAAACACATAAAGTCTATTGAAAGTTCAAAACGCTGATTTCTCTCTAGCAGGTTGAAGAAATTCGTTTAAAAAGCTTGCGCTAACGATGAGCAAAATTATTATTCTGTTTGTGATGTAAACAATACTAATAAATCAATATTAAAATATGGATAAAACCGCGTTACTTGAATTATTTCTTGAATGGAAATGCTCACCCCGATAAAAAAAGGCTAATATTTAGAAAGATGTCCATTAATATATGGAAACCCCTGATGGAATTCATTAAAAGAAGAGAAACTGGTGCATAAGGATCTTGAATCAAGAGTATGTATTTAATCAATTTATTTAATCAAAAGGCAATGAAGTTCAAGAGCAAGCAATTATCATTTTAGGCTAATACTCCAAAACAGTCTGCCCCCACGTATACTCCATTTGAATTTGACAAGAATTCCTCACAGTTTGTTGAGCCCACCAATGAGCGTTCTGTTATTGATGATCAACAAAGTGCATTAACTTTGAGTTTGTTAGCTACGAAAAATCAAAAAAATGCAAGAACAATGGCTCATGATTGACTCAATTCTGAGATTGCAGCTTTGAATTGTGAAGTTGCTGGACTGATGACAAGAAAAAGATGTGGATTCATTGCTAAAGCTGAAGGGGACGATTTGAAAAAAAAAGAAGAAACTAGCTCATCTATGTGAAGAACTGGCCAAAAAAAGTATGATCAAGCTCAACAGTAGAAAACTAGAGAACTGAAAAAAGCTAGAATCGAGGAAATCTGCTTGGAGCATCCAGAAGTCAAAAAAAAAAAAAAAAATCAGAAAGAAACCGGGTTGACCGTCATTAGAAGTAGAATATGGATATTGCTCTCCTTGGTTCGTCCACTGATGAAAGATATCGGTCAGAGGTTCTTTGGGTAATGATAGCTTAGCTATATTTGTTAATATTGTATTTATTAGAATTTTACTCTTAATTAGCACTTGCACTATTTAAAATATCTTTGAAATGTTAAAAACTAATTTAAAGATTTGATTTCAATATAATTTACGAAATAAATCCCGTTTTCTGTAAGAAAGTTAATTATATCCAAATATATTTCTTTATTATTTAGAGCATTAAAACTCTCGACGAATTGACATCCGAGATGAACAAAATTGGATTTGCAATCAGCTAGAGCGCCCTCTATGCTCGTTTACTTCCGAGAATTTACGGAACATTAGAAGGCAAAAGCCACGTCAAAACAGTCCCTGTTAGATTGATCAGTCCTCAGAATGAATCTCATTTAAAACATGTTGACGGACTCTTGTGCAGTTCAACTATAAAATATGTGGAAGAAGTTTGTTCTATTTTAGGGTCAGATGAAGAATGTTTCATTAGCCAAGACGACAAGGCTAGAGTGCAAATTTGTATCACAGCAGCCAAAAAACAGGCGCCGTTGTTGATGTATTTGGAGTACCGGGTAACTCTCCCGGACCACGACTGGGTCGTGGCTGCTAAACACAAGCTTATACCATCTGTAAACGCTAGGATTACGATCAAAAAAGATGGTCTCAGAAAAACAGATGCTGTTACTTATTCTGGACCAGCCTACAATTCAATCAAGAAAATACGCATCCTCGACCGCCTTCGCTCATGGATTAGACTTTACAGCGGCTCTTGGATATCAAAGAATTCGACTCTATTACCAGAGATCCTCAAACTTATATGATTAAGCCTATCGTTTTGCTTAGCGTCGATGGAGGACCTAACAAAAATCCCAGATACCAGAAAGTAATTGAAATCGGGATTCGCCATTTCTTAAAGAATAACCATGATGCTCTTTTCATCATTACAAATGCTCCAGGCGGCAGTGCATTCAACAGAGCTGAGCGCCGAATGGTACCTCTAAGTAAAGAATTATCTGGGGTGATTCTTCCGCACGAACATTACGGAACTCATCTTGATTCTCAAGGTAATTACATTAACAAAATTTAATTTGTAAAAATATTATTATAATTTCTTACCAATTATAACCAACATATCTTTTTAAATCAGGCAGCACAATAGATGAAAATTCAGAAAAACAGAACTTTGGTTTTGCTGGACAGGCTTTGGCTGATATTTGGTCTTATCTACAAATTTATGGTTACCCAACGAATGCAGAGTATATTGATCCAGACAAATCAGAGCTAGAGTCAAGGAGCATTTTATTACAAGATCAACGTTGGATTGTCGATCATCTTCGTACAAGTCAATATTTCACTCAAATTGTGAAATGTGAAAATCTTTCTTGTTGTCTGACTATTAGAAGCTCTTACTTTACTCAAATTAGGGCAAGATTTCTTCCGCCACCTGTCCCTGTCAACCTAACGAGAGACGGGCTCAATGCAGTAGATGTCTCAGAAGGAGGAAAAGAATTGTTATCATCATCCGTTTTTATGCTCATCGCATCAAACATTGAAAGTATTCTTCCTCGTACTGACAAAAGACTTTTGTCAGTACTAGGAAGACACAACGCATCCTACGGCAATTTTGCCGTGGCAAAATGATGCGTTGTGTCCATCAATGATGCGTTGTGTCCATCAATTCAGTCTAGCCTGGCTGATAAAATCTGTAAAAAGTGCAATATCTACTTAGCCTCTCAAGCAATGTTAAAAAAACACACTTTTATCCATTCTTCTGCTATAACACTCCCTCTAATCAAAAGGGTTCAACCTGTTCTTTCGTTGCCAAGCGTCAGACAGAATTTTTGGCAGTCATCGGCTTGCAGAAGAGTTCGGAAACTGCTGAATGGTTAGATGAAAAAGAATATGACGCAACGAATTTGATTGTACCTCAAAAATACGATATCCTTTTAAAGCGCAGAAAGCATTCACTACCTATTATTTTAATCAATGAACACTTCAACAACCCATGGGAAGATTATATTAAAGATATATAATACTATTTGCTTAGTTGATTATTTAATGAGATATCAACTATTATATAATATAATTTGATGAGATCTACTATTATACAATTGTATAATTTAGTCAGAAAAAAAATCAATGGTTTTTGAGCATTTTTATTATTTTTTAGGGGGGGAGTACACAAAAACTGACATCATATATAACGGAGGGTTAGTTAAAAATTGACAGTTTGACAAATGGAGGAGAAGGAGTAAAAAAATTTGAGAAAAAACACTGACAACATTTATGGATGACCCCATAAATACAAAAAAAAGACAAAATATATAAACTTAAATTTAAGTAATTGATAAACTGTTAAACCGAAATATTAGGAAATGAAAAAAAAAATTGTTTTCGAAGCTATTTTAAAGAAGATTTTAACAATTCCATACTATAATGAAAGCAGTCATACTCATTATACCAATAAAATTCCAAATAAAATAGGTTGTAGTACTTCATTCATCAAAGATGTATATGCATCATTTATGATCAATCCTTTTACAAAATTATTTCGATTTTAATTTTCTAATGTCTCAAAAATGTTTACCTCAACAGGTTGACAAAATAAAAATACTCAAAGTATAGTTTTTTCAACAGTTACCCCCTTGATTGATAACTGCGATAAAATAAGTTTCTGAACTTGTTTGTTTTATCAACAAAGTTTTTTCCGGAAAATTTACGTACACAATAGAAAACACCCTATAAAATAAGTTCTTCAGGTAAATAGATCTCAAAATGAAGTCTATTTATTTATTTTACTGTTTACAAATTAACAGATTTAATATACATCAAATAAAAAAGTATGCTTATGGCGCGGTACCAATATTCTCAACCTTTCTTAAGATACCAATTTAATAATATAAAATCAAGAATCTGTTTGGAGAGAAAGATTGCTAATTTAGTAAATTCAAAATTATATCATCCCAGAATGTATAAAAAATTATTTAAAAACTCTTTTCTACATATTGTATATGCCTGATGCGATGATCTCACTAATAAATAAGCCCTAACACTGATAAGCTTCACTTTTAAAGCAATTTATGGCTAAATGCAGCGTAACATAACAGGTAAATAAGTATTCAAGTATAACAATAATTAACATTATAATCGTTTTTCAAAAAATGTGACAGTCTTACGATCTTTATAAATACCTGCTTTCCCGTTTATAATTGCAAAATCTTTTATAAAACCATCTTGAGTTGGATATGATTGATCAGAAGCATAAACATGAACATTTTCATAAGACTCTGGCTGAACATTTTCTTCTATAAAAGCTGTTTCTCCATTCAATTTTATTGCATACACAAACGCATTATGTTCAAACTGTTGACTTATTTCAATGTGTGACCATATGTTAGTAGAAATAGGAGCAGTTTTAAAGGAACTGGTGAGATTTCCATTCTGAGGAACAGTAATAGAAAGACTGCCATCACCACTTTTATGAAACCACACTCCTGGAACTCTATCATTATACGCATTTACATCAGAGTTAATGTTGAAGCAAATAACATTGTGCCAACCTTTAGAATACGAGTTTGCTTTCACATCAAAGTAAATTTTATAAGTTTTATCTAATATTGGAACAACTGCCATCAGTTTGTTTTGAACCAAAGGTGTTTCTCTATCTTCTATTAGTTGCTCTAAAATTGAATAATGATTATTTTTATTTTTACTGGAACCAAAGTTAAAAAGCTAAAAAATTTTGGGTAAAAGTTATTATTGTTTATATAATGCGTAAACTAAACTGCTGACAAGGAAACATAAAAACAAAAAAAAAGAAAATTAATTAGCTAAAATATAGCTCTCTTGCTAAATTGAGTTTTGAAATTTATATGGGGTTTTCACTTTAATAGTATAAAAAACTTTTATGATTTTAAATGTTACTCCAATAGCTATATTTAATGTTAATTCATGTTAAATGTTTGTTCAATAGCATTGAGTACAACAATGAATTTATAAAAAAAACAAATAATCCTGTTTTTGTTTTTATTATTATTAGCAGTATTAGATGTTTTTTAAAAGTATATACTACTTTCAAATACTTATTAAAACATGACTTTAAACGAGCCTGCTAATCGATTTCTTGCAAAATTTCTTTACATCCATGTCCCTTACATATCACATCGATATTATTAATATCTTTCCCGTTCAAAAAAAAACTTTTTTTAACAATATCAGCATAGCTAAAGTCGCATAAATTTTGTCATATGTTTAACTAATGATTTTTATATTAAGAATTTAGCTTTAGTTTTTCGTCAATGTAAATCATGATGAAGTGTTTTTATTTTGTGTCAGTAATTAAAAACGTATTTTGTTGAACTTAGGAATGTTAACGAATATGGTTCTGTCTTACAGTGATATGATCTATGTTAGTTGTAAATTACTTAAAAAATGTTAATTAGTTTGTAATAAATTTTACCTCCTTATACTTTTTTTTGATTTTACAGATGGTTTAATTTTTTCAATTTGAAGGTTAAAACGGTTTAGTTAAGGTTTTGCAACTTTAAATAGTGGAAAACCGCAACTATAAATTAATTATGTGAGAGACCGACCATAACCCGTATTACGGGTTTCTTTCTGCTAGTTTATTATTATTGGTGTTAATTTTTTTTGTTTGTTTGTTTATTTTATTTAGGTGTCACTCAAATGACTAGTTTTTAACTATATGAGTGACACCTAACCTAATTTTGATAAATTATATAAAACTTGTAATTTTTTTCAATATTTGGTTGAATAAATAGAAAAACAAAAAAGATTTTTAGTTATTAAATTATAAATTCGCCTGATAATTAAACTCTGTACCTCGTTCAAAAGTTCGGAGTAAAAGTCAATAAAACTCTTTTTTCGTGAATAAATAATGATATAAACTTTCGTCAAGTTTTCTAATACAACAAATACTTAAGTTTTGTGCAACGTAACTCTTATTCTAACTTCGATTCTTAATTTCGTCTTCTAATATTAGATATTTGTGATAAACTTAAATATTTGAAATTAATTTAGAGAGATTTGTCCGTAGAATAAAAATATACTTACTCGCTAAAATTAGCTCCACATGGCAGTAATTAATTTACGGAACTTAATATCGTTTTTAAAATATGAAAGACCGAATTTACCTCATAAAAACTAGATTTTTTTAGTTCATGGGCATATTTTTTTACAAAATGGTTTTTATTGTTTCTAGAAGTGTAAAATGAGCTCTTTACAACAATGCACCATATTTCGTAATGAAATGTGGTGCATTGTTGTATATTATATTTTCGTAATGAAAGGGTGGTCTATCTTAAAAACCACGTTTTAAGATATACCACTCTTTCATTACGAAAATATAAGACCCCAAAAGTACAATTTTAGCTACAGACTGATATTGAAGTTTGGGAATGCCTTACAAAAAGCACCACAAAACCCAAAATAATAAACATTTTGATCTTAAAGTTTGGCAATATTCATGAAACATGTTTAACAAAATACTGACAAATTTGGGGAAGATTTCGGAAATTAGACCGTTTGGCGTGAAATGACCCTTTTTACAATATCAGCATAGCTAAAAATGCATAACTTTTACCATATGATTACCCAATGACTTTTAGAGACCAATCACGGTCGACTATAGTGGTAGGCCGAGTAGGCATACAACCTAAAAAAAAACTGCAGAGATTTTTATTTTTATAAATTTCAATATTATTATTTGTAATATGGCGTGTTCCAGAAAAAGAAAGCGTTACTTAAATTTAATATGCGATACGTTTTAAATTTATGATCATTAAGTTTGCTTTCTTAATTGAGATTTAAATCTAATTATTCTAGTCTATCTAATTATTCAAATCTATTTATATATCTAATATGGTATTTAAGTGTTGTGTCACTGGATGCAAAGGCAGGCCTTGTTTTAAATAAAAACGCTTAATCCATTAGCTTAACGCGAAATTTGACGTCATAAAATGCTTTTTTTTTTTTTTAAAGACATTTTGCGGCAATAATATTTATTACCGCAAAACGAGTTAAATGTTATTCAAAGGGCTTTTTTATTATTGCTATAAAGGAATGTTTATTTTCTTTTATTTTTATTTAATATTAAATAACTAAATTTAATATTGCATTTAAAAAAAAAATGCAGTATTAAATTTAATTACTTATTATTAAAATAAAAAAAAATTAAAATGATTAATTTTTAAATTTCTTATTGCGGCTTTGCAACTACAAATGGCTTTTTAAAAAAAGTTAGAAAGTAGCAGTTAAAAAAATTACGTTATTTATTTTATATTATTTATTTAAAGTTTATTAGTTTATTATTTTTTATCAAAATTACATCGCTGAATATATTGTTTATTAAAAAAATATTCGCTGCGATTTAACTTGCGTTGTGAAACAAAAAAAAAATCATCTTACGTTTTGTGCAAACTTTTCACGCAGTGGTTTATTTTTAAGTAAAAAAAAAAAAACGTTTAAGAAGGAAAACCGAAAAAGCAATTGCAATAATAAAAACCTGATTATCTTAAGAACAAACAAAATATGAAAATTGAACAATATTTAGTTATTTAAGTTGATTAGACAGTTAAGTTAAACCCAAGCATTAGTTTTAATTTTAATAAACTTAAATATACTTTATATATATACATCTGGACGAAATGACTGCAACCAAATAATGCTAATTTAGTTTCTTTATATAAAAGTGCTGCAATTTTTCAATTTAGAGAAATAACTATGTAACTGATTAGAGACAGAGTTCTTCAAGTTTTATGCATCACAAAGTTCATTATTTGTACACGAAAATTAATAAATTATTCAAAAGTAATAAAAAAAGTTGATTTCCTTCTGGACAAAACAAGTGCAACTCGACAAAATGTTGACCAACCTGTATTTCGCTATCAATACTTCGTGGCGAATCCTTTGTTGTCGATCACAGCATTGCATCTTCGAGGCATAGATTCGATCAGGTGATCAATGAAACGTTGTGGAATCGCTGCTCAGGCCTTTTGGATTTGTTCAAACAGTTGATCCTTATTACGAACACCTTCACGATTAATTCTGCGTTAACAATCTCACAAAGGTTCTCGATAGGCTTGAGATCCGGAGATTGAGGCGGCCAATCCATCACCGATAGGTGGTTGTCTTGAAACCACTGCTTGACTACTTTTGCAATGTGTTTCGGATCGTTGTCTTGCTGAAAAACCCATTTTATTGGCATATTCTAATCAGCATGAGGTAACATAACATCTTTCAGGATATTTTTATACATGAAACGGTCCATTATTCCATCGTTTCGATGTATTGGACCTAGACCGTTAGCAGAAATACACCCCACGACCATTACATAGCCTCCACCATGCTTCACGGTCTTATGGCAGTAACTTAAAGCAAGGAGTTTTCCGGCAGGTCGACATACACGGCAAATGCCATCGCTCCCAATGATGTAGAACTTCGATTCATCACTGAACAGGACAGTTCGCCATTTCTGCACATTCCAGTCAATATGTGATGCAGCAAACAGGAGTCCTTTCTTCTGATTTTTTAGTGAAATCAGCGGTTTCTTTGCAGGACGTTGAGAAAACAATCCGGCTTCAACAGCACGTCGTCTGGTTGTTCGGTCTGATACAGGCAGCTCTAATTGCTTTTGCATCTCAACTGATGATATCCAGCGATCTTTCTTGACGGATCTGACGATCATAGAATCCTTTCTAGAAGTATTGGAACGCGGTTTTCCACCTTTGTTATCTGCTGTTAACTTCCCCGTGTAACGATATTTGGAACATAGTCTTGATACGGTCTATTTTTTCACGCAATATTTTTCACAAAACTTTTTTGTGACATTCCACTAACGTTATCGCCAATAATTTTCTTTCTTAGTTCCAATCCAAGACTGTCGGGAGCTATTTTTGTAATTGAAGTCATAAAAAAAATAAAAATAATTAATGACGCTTCTCAAGGCTAACCGTGTTACATTTACCTTGTGATGATACAATAATGCTCTGTGGAACACAACGTCTTGGTTGGATGTGGACTGTATTGATGTAATGAAACACTTGTTGTATTTCACTTCTTGTATTGATGTTCTTTGATAAAACACTTTGATAAAACTCACTTCGATAAACTGTTTTGATAATACTGACTGATTGACTTCCATATACTGACTAAATTACATGTCGATTTACATGTCTCTTATATAGTAAAATGAACCTGAGTGAACCTGTTCTGGAAGATTCTAGATGCTTCGTTTAGATGCTTCTGGAAGCTTCTGCATGCGTCTTGATGCTTCTGAATGTTTTTGGATATTTCTGGATGCTACTGGATGCTTCCAGATGCTTCTTCTGGAAACTTCTGGAAGCTTCTGCATGCTTCTGGAAACTTCTGGAAACTTCTGGGTACTTCCTTTAATTATTAAAAAACTTCCGTGACGTTGACACGGACCAGACTTAAGAAAATGAAACAAACCAAAAAAGTTGCACTTGTTTTGTTCGCTGCAAAATGGCACTTGCCAACGAAATTCTGCCTGTGTGCTGTTTAATGTATATATTTATAATATGTTAGTGTATTTTACAAACAGAGTGTATATTGTTCTAAAAGAACAGGGCAATAATAAATTAGTTAAAACACTTAACAAATTTTAAGGTGTTGAAGAAATCAAAATAAATCGATCAAATATTTAAAAAGTTTTTCTCTAGCACTGAAGGCCTTTCATATAAAATCTTTACCTGTGTATGAGTTTTACAAAACTATAAAAAACTCTTTATATTGAACTTCCTAAAAAAAGTTTAAAAAAGAAGTAATTTAGGTTTATATAAAAAACTATAATTAACAAAAATATAGCATGATTTTTATACTTGTTGGTAAGGAAAATTTTAAAAGTAATGTGAAATTAATTACTACCTGTTTATATGTTCATTGTATCATGTCCCTGTCTATGTCGGTGAACTTCATAAATAAGAAGTTTTTACATTGGAAATAATTTAAAAAAAGGTTCATTTTTATGGCAATTGAAAACATGCTGATCAAATTTATCTGAACCAATAACTATTCTGCATGTGAAGATATGTTGATTAGTTCTTAACCTTAGGTTATTAGTGAAAGTAATTTACTTTTCATTGAACTCCTATTTAAAAGATTTTTGAAGGAAATTGATCATCCATGAACAGTTTTATGATTAAGAATACAGCAATGAATCCTTAGTAAAAGATAAATCTAATCGGGAAATGTTTACATCGAATCCTCTTTTATCAAGCATTCTACAACAAATAAATAAATTAGTTCCTGGTGAAATGTATGTAAAATATAACATTACAAAAAAGGAACGTGACGCCTTAGAGGAACTAAAGAGTAACAACGAAATAATCATTAAATCTGCTGTTAAAGGAGGCAGTTTAGTTCTGATAGATGCAGATTACTATAGAGATAAACTTGTGTACCATGACCATTTGTTAACTGAAATGTATAAAAAAGTTGATTGTAACACAGATGAAATATGTTTTAAGAAACTTAAAAATTACGTGGATAAATTTAAAGAATGTTTAACAAAAAAAGAAATTACTTATCTCAAAAACTGTGAATGGAAAACTAGCAATTTTTATGTGTTACCAAAAATTCACAAATCTAATGCAATAGAAAATTTTATAAAAGAATCCAATAAAGAATATATTGAATCTTTATGCCTGGATGATCTAAATGAAAGACCAATAGTTGGAGGTTCTTTTCCGCCTACCTAGCGCCTTAGTGAGCTCGTTGAAAAAATCTTATCACCTCTTGTACCAAAATTTACAACATATATCAAAGATGATTGGCATTTCATTAGATTACTACATAATAATATGGAGTTCCAAAATACTTCTTTATACAGTGTTAATATTTCTAATCTTTATACTAATATTTCTTATGAACTAGGTTTAACAGCAATTAAATTTTGGATAAGTAAATTACGTGATGATATACCTATCAGATTTTTGGAAGCTTTGATTATAGAAAGCGTGAATTTTATTTTAAGAACAATAATTTTACTTTCAATAATGAGTTTTATCAACTAATCGGAACAGCTATGGGAACAAAAATTGCTCTACCATATGCTTGTTTCGTTGTAGGATATCTTGAAGAAGTGAAATTATTTCCTAAAGTTTTACCAAATTTCTTCAATAAAATTGAATGCGAGAATATTCAAAACAATTTCAAAAAATAAATAGATGATGGTTTTGTCGCTTTATTAAAATCAAATAATGTTAATTTGCTGTTAAAATGTCGCAATTCTTTACACCCCGATATCAAATATGCAGAAGAACAATCTAAAATTTCATATACGAAAACCACACAATACTAGTTTTTAAACTTTTTAGACATAACAGTTATTCTGCATGATAACAACATTATTGAAACAGATATTTTTTATAAAGCTACAAATTCCCATGACTATCTAAATTACAAAAGCCATCACCCTAAACACATAAAGGAAAATATACATTTTACATTAGCTAAACGGATTATTTGTTTTGTATCTAATCCAATAAAAATGGCAATCAGACTTCAAACAACTAAAACAATTTTTAGTTCGATGCAATTACCCAGTAAAAATCATTAATAATGGAATTTTTAAAACTCGACTACAGGGAACAGCATCTCAAAAAATAGAAAAGAACAAAATTATACCTTTTGTAACTACAAATTTTGCAAATATTAACTTTAAAAGTTTGTTAACTACTCTACATGGTATTTTGAAATAATCTGTTTTAGACTATAAATTAAAATCAGTTTTTGAAAACACTTCTATTGTACTATCACAACGCCAACCAAAAAATATTTTAAGACACATTAGTACATCAAGTTTTAATAAGAAACCAGTTTTTATTAACGATGAATGCAAGGTTTTAAAATGCGTATCAAAACGTTGTACGTTATGTACAATGTATCTTTAGTTTGTTAACCATTTTACCAAATCATTTGGTAAAGTATGGTACATTAAAACTTCAATATCATGTAATTCAAAAAAAATTATTTATTTTCTATCATGTAATGGATATGATGGAAAAACAACATACATTGATAAAACTAATAACCTAAGGTTAAGAACTAATCAACACATACAGAACAGGTATTGGTTCAGAAAAATTTGATCAGCATGTTTTCAATTGCCACAAAAATGAACCTTTTTTTAAACTATTTCCAGTTTTAAAACTCTCAAATGAGAATTTGCTTCTTATTTAAGAAGCTTATCTACATAGACAGGGACATGATACAATGAACATATCAACAGGTAGCAATTATTTTCAGATTACTTTTAAAATTTTGCTTACCAACAAGTATAAAAATCATGCTATATTTTTGTTAATTATAGTTTTTTATATAAACCTTAATTACTTCCTTTTTAAACTTTTTTTCGGAAGTTCAATATAAAGAGTTTTTTTATAGTTTTGTAAATCTTATACACAGCTGAAAATTTTATATGAAAGGCCTTCTGTGTTAGAGAAAAAATTTTTAAATATTTGTCAAAATTTAACTAATAAATATATTTTACTTATCCTAGTTTGAATAGTTTAACTTTTGTTACCTGGAACATTTACTCATATTTGTTAAAAATTTTTTTGGCTAAACATATATACATATATAAATATATATATATATATAAATATATATATATATATATATATATATATATATATATATATATATATATATATATATATATATATATATATATATTGATAATAATAATATTATTTATATAATATAATATCATAATAGTATAATGTAGTAATATATTATATTATTATAATATTAAATAAATTTATCCTAAATGTTACAAAACAATTAACATAGTTATAAAAAAGAATGTCATCAATTATTCTGCTTTTATGTACAAAGTGGACACCTCATTGTGATGACTGCTATACTTCCCATCAGGTAAAAAAATCGAGTCAAGGTATTACTGTTTCAAATTCCCAAATATGGAATAAAAATAAGTTTATTGACCATCCTGGAATTGGCGAAAAGGTTTGGATTTTTTTTATGTTGAGTACTTTAAGGAAACTTTTTTAACATTACACAATTTGGAAATAGACAATAATGGTTTGATAAATGAATTTAATCCTTACTTACACCTATGCATTTACAGTTTATGTAGTAAAATACCAAAGCAACCCATATCTTTGGAAAAATGTGAACATTTGTTTTGTTTTTTCTGTTTAGCGGAGATTATTAAATTTAAGTACCTTAATAAAACTTTATGCCCAAAATGTAATGAACCTTTGATACCTGAAGACTTAGTTGCAGCATAAAACATACTCTCATACAAAAATGTTGACTATTGAATGCATTTTATGGAGAGCAAATTTAATGTAATAAAATAATGTGATGTATATATACATCATAAGCTTATATGCAATGAAAAATCAGTAACACAATCATTATTTTTTTCATCGCCATTATCTTCACCAAGTTTGTCACCATCATCATATACTTTCAACAATAGTATTTCAGAGATTTTTAATTTAACAGCTAATAGTGATATACCAAGAGTAGTTGAAGATGCTGCCCTCCATGTTCTTAAACAAAAGATGGAAAAAAGTGGAGAAAAATCGATTTCATTCCAAAGTGGAGGACCTAGAGTAAATTTTTTTTTTTTTAATTTTTAGTTTTGTTAAATAGTTTTTTTTTTTTTAAATAACTGTATTCTTCATAGATTCTAAATTTTTTTAGCCGGTTTCGTTTTCATCTATTGCAAAGGCATATCGCACAAGCAATGAGACATCAAATACAACAATAAAAGAAAGAAATGCAGTTGTGAAAAGAAATATGGAAATTGTGTCTGGTACATCTAATGATACAGCTTGTAGCCAGTCTTCAAAGCTGCTGAAATCATTTCCATCAGAAACGAGAGAAAAAATATTGACTAGTTTAAATATTGAGGGAGTTGCTATTAGTGCAACTAAAATAGTAGCAATGAAAGCAGATCTCTGCATACCTTGAGAAAAGCTAAAAAAATATATCTAGGTTATTATATATATGCGTGTGTTTAAGTTTGTTCAAAATATTATTTATTTTTATAAAATAGTGCAAATAATATTTTTACAGGTAGCTAAAAAGCTTTGATACAAAAACAGCATTACATGCTTTACAACGAATAGTTGGTGAAAAACTTTCTGGGAATGACTTTATTGTAGAGAATGCTCCGTTTACATTTGAAAAAGAAAGTAAAGGAACGCTTGAAATTAAGGATGCAACTTTAGGCTATGTTGAAAGTTTGCAAACACGTATTTATAGACATCTTGGTCAATTAGAAAAGTGATTTTAATTAAAATAATGAACTAAATAAAAATGAAAAAACATACCTCTAAAATAATTTCGCATTTAAATTCCTAATTTTTGAATATCTAAATATACATATTTGTTACTTATTTAAGGTTAGAACAAAGACCTTTTAAATTGTCTTAACACATTATACTTAAATTATTTTATTTTACTTTCCCGAAAACCTTGGTTAAAACTGTAAATTACATATACACAAATTTTTATAAATAACATTATGGTAATCTGAATAACATTGATAAGCAGGTTAGGAAAAAATACACTCAATCAAATACAAAACATTTATATTCTAGGTTTCCAACTTTATATACATAATGTATATAATGCCCGTTTTTAAAATACATATACAAGTACGTATTTGACCCTAATACAGGTCTTATTTTAAAGCGTTAAGCGTAAAGCAATTTACGAAAGCATTTTTTAAGCAGTAATTGATTTTGGTTAGACAATTTTTATTTTTTTAAAATATTTTTAAAATAATAAAAAAATAAAAAAATGCATAATTAAAATCACATACTGCTTAAAATCGCTTAACACATACCTAAATCGCCCTACGCTTAATGCTTTAAAACAAGGCTTGATAATCTATAGCAATTCTTCGTTGATGTCTAGTGTCTATAATTCTTTGTAGTTTGCTGTATTGAAAAATAATGATTGTGTTTAATACAGTATTGAATAAAATTTTTTCAATCTATTTCTTAAAACTTTTCAATAAAATACTAACATTAAAGATTTTAATGCAAACTCATATAAGAAAATATAGCATATTAAAACAAATTAAAATAATCAACCCCAACTCCGGTGATTAAGTTATTTATAATGTTATAAGCATGATTCGTGCTTATAGCATATTAAATAATTACACTTTTGTCAAAAGTTTTATATTATGGTTCATAAAACATGTATACTCTTTATTACTAGCCAATTTTTGTTAATATAGTATTAATATAATACTTATACCTCTTCTATAGTTGTAAAAGTCTTCATAGCCATGAGGTTTTTCCTGAGAAAGAAATACAGATTAAGATAGGAGGAGATTATGGCGGCGGAAGTTTCAAAATGACTTAACAGTTGGCAAATAACATAAACCCAAACAGCAAAGATAACACCATTGTTTTTAGTATTTTTGAGGCAAAAGATTACCAAATCAATAATAAAGTTGCTATTTCAAGATTTGAAAAAGAAATAGTAGAACTTCAAAAAATGAAGTATAAGTAAGTTTTCTTCAAGTAACACTATGAGATAAAGTATAGTAATTTTTATTTTGTTTGTTTGCATTCACATATTTAAATCGTTAATACATAATTGAGTACATTTAGTTACATAATTAGGTTCGTTTGTTTAGAGCTATGTTTAGTAAAATTTATGAAGGGATTTTTTTTTTATTAAACAACTCAGATTTAAAAAAAGACTTTAACAAGTTTTTAACTTAGGAATATCTTTATTTAGACCTAATAAGTTGAACAACTGTTGAAATATATTGATAAGGTTTACATTATTCATTTCATAATCTTTATATGCGTGGAGATTTTATTACAATCATTTGTGAATTTCACATTTAATTATAGTGATAGCAACATTAGAGTCTTTATTTTTGGTGATTACAAGTTTCTATGTGCACTTAATGGTATTTCAGGTGGTTCAGGTAATTTTTATTTCAATTTTTAAATTATTGGCTTTTTATAGATAACTGATTTTCGATTTATGAATTGAAAATTAATTAACACTAGTCTAACCTAAATTCAAAATGACCCCGTTTAATAATATAAAATAGTATATTTTTGATTTTAAATTATCAATACATTTTTTATTTTATTCTTAAGGAAGGTATTGTTGTCTTTTCTTCTATGCGACAGCTAGCGAAATGAAATTTGTTGACCCTAAAATAAAATATCGCACATAAGAAGATTTATGTTTAGATCATAAAAGGTTTATGGAAAATGGAGGTCTGCAAAATTTAATAATAATGTCATATACAAGCCTATATTAAAAATACCACTAGATCAATTAATTTTTATTTTTATTTTATTTTACCATAACAGTAAGATAATGAAAAATCAGTATGAGCAAGATATTCAATAATAATAATTTCAAAGTACTATATTATATACAAATTATGTTTAATTTTATTTTTTAGGTGTCTTTACCTAGTCTACACATGGCTCTTGGTATTTGTTTAACTTTTTTTAACACGTTTGAAGAACAAGTTCATCAGTTAGACATGTTGATGGCTGCTGAACCACTAAAAAGCGATACGAAATACTCAGAAGAGTATGAAGTTTTCATGAATAAACAAAAGCAATTGTGGAATCCTCAAATAGAGATTCTAAACATTGATGATCAAATTCAATTAGTTAAAGATGTCATTTTATTAGCTGCAGTTAACAATTCAGATAATGTAGATGATTTTCAATCTCTCTACTGGACAGAAATTGAGCAACTTATTAATGAAAAAGAAAAAAGGGTAATTATCGGATTTTTATTTAGTTATAGAATTAATTAATTTTATAAAAAATTTTATAATTATTTATTAATTATAATATCTTGATAGTGAGGTTGTCTAGATATAAACCTAAACTAGTTTTATAAGCACTAGGTAAAGTAAGTGTATTTGGAATAAGTACATTTAGCAGTCAGGATAAAACATAAATTTACTAGTTTTTACTCAATTAAGCTCACACTTTAAAAGTAATGCTAGATATTAGGTATATAAGGTGGCTTTGGCCCCTAGCGCAAGTGGTTTTGATGGCTCAGAAAAAATAAAGAGAAAAAAAGAAAAGTCTTTTAATGTAAAAAGGTAAAATTACTATAAAAATTAAGAAATGACACCTATTTAGTCATTTTTGCCCCAGGCGCTAAAACCTTTGGTAATAACAGTATTAAAAAAGTTTTGAAATCCATTAATTTTATGCATAGTTTTCTATGTGTTTTTTCTTAGACAAATCTATTTAATAGTCTTAAAGAATGTTTTTTAAAGAAGGGTCATTGACCTTGCACTCAAATTATTGAGACAATATTACAACAGCTTAATGTTCAACGCCAAGCTTATCTTGGAAAAAGTTTTATTGGAAATCATGTGCATAAAATGCTCAAAATAATATTTATCAATTTTTAAGTTTTATAAATATCTATATTGATAAGAAAACATCAAACAATACGAATTCTCTTAATACAAATAATAATTTATTTAAGGAAATTTTCACTGGGTTACGGACACCAGTATTATCAGCTCGTAAAATGTTACAAAATTTTTGAACGCTAAAAAAACAGTTTAATAAATTTTTTAAATGGCGTCAACAGTTGAATGGCTTCTTTTTTCTTTACGTAAGAATACCAAAAACGGAACCCAAAATTTAGTTTTGACAAATTGCCCATTATCGAGATTTATTCCGACATTCGATAGGAGGTATTTTGGCCCGAAAACATTAATGGATTTCAAAATCTTTTCAATACTATTATTAGCGAAGGTTTTAGCGCCTGGGAAAATTGGCCCGAGGCTTCAGTGTCGTCCAAGTTACTTATGGTGGAACGTCATGCTATTCCGTTTTTAGAAAAATGGAGAGCGGAATTTGGGTTTAATGGCGAACAAGGCGGTGAATCGATACACATGGAGTTCAATAAACTGAAAAATATATATCAATCAATTCCTTGTCCAACAATGCAATTTAAAAGTATTCTGAATTTCTATTACCAAACGACAAACCCAGAAAACCTGCGGCTTAAGTCATATGTAAAAAAATAAAATTTGTTAAGAAAATTGCATAAATCTTCAAGTCTCCGAAGATGGGAAATTAAAAACGGCTATTTTCATAGCCAAAAACATTTAAAGCATTATTTAGTATAAAATAAATTTTGAGCTATGGGCAGTAAATAAATATCACCCTAAATATTATTACTTTTTTACACGCTCATGCATCCAACATAGGCTAAGGGGCTGTTAAATTAATACATGACACATTTTTAGCTCTTTTTAGACTCTCTCCCTCCCTATTACGATTTTTTAAACCCCCTCCCCCTATATGACACGTAATATTATTTTTAAATAAAATACCTCTTTTTTGACCTCAAAGTTTGCAATTTTTCGAAAGTTCATTAACTCCGCTGTTATTAAAATTTCAATTTGAAAAAAATTTGTCTCGTCACACTTAGCTAACCCCCTCCTCCCTCATGTAATATTTGGTAATACCCCTCCATCCCTAAAGACTGTTGCGTATTATTTGAACAGCCCCTAAGGTGGGAGTTTTGAGTGAGGAGGATGGTTCAAGATGCCTAAAAATTGAAAACGTCATTATTAGAAGCCTATTCCTGAGAGTATGCAACTCCGTGTATAAATAAAATAAAAAGATGCAGATTATTCTATAGCAAGTAAAACGCATTTTGTTTAAAAACAAAGTGACTTCTCATTTGGGGGGGAGGGGAAGGTGTTGACAAAAAATGTCACAAGGAGTCTAAAATAGAGACAAAAAAAAACCAACTTAAAAGTACTTGTAAGTTCTGGGATTGGAATTAGACCTTCTTAATTCCAATCCCAGAACTTTCAAGAAAGTCTAGATTTTTTTAAGATATATCCAAAAATCCTGTAAAAGTTCGCCGTAATTTAAATAATACTTGTATATTTGTTATAAACTTATCTGCATCACATGCCAATATTAAGATTTTTTTGTTAATTTCGGAAATGCTCTAGGAACACTTGAAAGTTGTCCTGGAATTCATTGATTTTCTTTTTTTTTTCTTCTGGCGGGAACCTTGTATAATAAATATGATCAGATTATGAGCATGGGGTGACGTGGTGAGGTATCTCAGGTATCTTAGTCGAGAGAGACTTGGAACAACTGCGTGGATTATATAACTGTGGATTATATACAATATGTGTGAAAATTAGAGACTAATATTAAAATTGACAAATAAAAATATTTACCAATTCAGTAGTAAGTTTAAAACTGACAAATTAGTATATTTACCTTTACTCTAAGACTTTGTTATTCCGGCCGAGGGGACATAAAAAAAACTTTTTTACTTTGCACTTAATTTTTATATGAAAATATTCTCACTCCCACACAATACTAGTTCAATTTAACTCAAGTTATTTTCTTGATAAATTTTTTTTAATATTCTAAACAAAAAAAATAAAAACGAAATATATAATCTGACTTTAAAGTGGATAATACTAAGGA
>NC_088927.1:26902500-27125000 GCF_038396675.1 Hydra vulgaris
AGCACTTAAAGGATATAAATTTAAATGTGAATTTTTTGAAAAATTATAAATAAGTAGTCTTAATTGCTTTGTTGTGTCTTTAGATTATCACTAAAATGCTAAGTTTCTTAATTATTATCTTGATTGATTGTTGCCTTGAATATTTCGAAAGTAACTCCTATAAAATTTTAAATTTACGTTACATCTTAATTAGTAAAAAGATTACATTCTCTAATTTTTAATTAAGGGTGGAATGCAACAATTGAACTTGAGTGAAGTTCGACTTGAACATTGAAGTCTGACTTGTCAAGTTAGACTTTAAAAAAAAACTTGAGCAAATGCGTAAACGATACTTAAAAATTTAAAGAATGCGCTTGATAAAGTCAAACTTGAAAAACTTTACAGGCGTTGATTTGAAGGCGGAATCGGAAAAAAAAAATTTTGTAACCAAGA
Organism: Hydra vulgaris; assembly: GCF_038396675.1. NCBI lineage: Eukaryota > Metazoa > Cnidaria > Hydrozoa > Anthoathecata > Hydridae > Hydra > Hydra vulgaris. Next base: position 26,902,933 of record NC_088927.1, read on the forward strand.
ATGGCAGAGTATTTGAAAAAGGAAAACTATTTAAAACAAATTAACTATATACTTTTAAATATTATTTTTGAGTTTTTTTACTTAATATATTAACTAAGAATAAAAAGTTAAAAGGTGTTACCTAAATGATAAATTTAACTTTCGTATTTTATTATTATTAAAACTTATTAACTTAATAAAAAACACTGGATTTAAATGAACATGCTCGTTTTACCTTCTATTCTCGTTATATCTTCCAAGGCTTTAACTACGACGTAACAGCTGCTTAACATTCAAATGGCATATATGATATGTGGTTATCAGCAAAGCATATATGTCAAGCACAAGGTTTTTATTATTCATTTTTTTTGTTAAAATTTTTATTAAAAAAAAAAATTAAACTCCAACAAGGCTGCAAGTAAATACTAATTACGTTGGAAGTTAGCAGAAAATTACTTAAAAATAATCACAACAGTTTTCAATACCAGGACGAATTTAATATTTATTGAGATAGAGAATAAAATCAGTAAAAAAAATGGTTAACACTGTTAGATTTCATGTAATGTACAAAGACCTATTTTTGTTACAACGGTTAAAAAGTTAGTAATAGAAAAGTGGGATCAAAATCTCTATAGATAAAGGGCGGATCCAGTATTTTATGGTCTTTGAGATAGCTATCCTCCGGACACAAAGAAAACTCTAAACAATTTGCATGTTTAAAGTTATGTCAAATAAGGATGCTTTGCAAAATATTTCCTCTCAGTTTGAGCTGCCAGGAAGAGTGAGGCCACTTAACGCGGAAGTAGTGAAATTTTAGAGCGCTTGTAATTTTAGAGCTCGTGTAATTTTAGAGCGGTTCGAGTTCGATCCCCGCCACGTCCCTGGTAGTACCGTGCTCAACTTGTTTCTCCACGCAGCGGCCATGTTCTTTAAGGTACGTGTTTCGGATTTATAGAGTTGAGATAGGGTAATAACCACAATTAAGTAGCCTTCTCGTCTGTAGTGGTCTTCTCGGCCTTGGGGAGGTGAATTAAAAAATAATAACTTGGTTCAATATATGAATCAGAAAAAAAATTTTTTTTGGCATTTATTAAGTTTATAATATAAGTAATTTAATTCGACTTAATAAACCTATTTATTTTTGGAATTTGAGTAAAAGAGAAGAAAAAACTGATGACCTATTCAAACTCTAATATTTTAACAAGATACAACATTTTGCAAAAACTACCACAAAATTATTTAATTCTATTTTTCAAATTTATGGAATTCAATTTTAGAATTAAAATTATTACAATTTCAAAAAACTAAAAGTTTATAAGTACTATTTTTAGGATATAACTATTAATACAAAAAAACTTAACTTTCTTTCTTTTTACATAAAGCATTTTACAATATCAATATTACTATATACCAAATGACCAAATGAGTTACTGAAGTTCATTTTTGAAATAGGGTCTTCTGATTTTATCAAAAAACATGAGGTACCAGAAAGGCCAAAAGAAAAAAAAAATTTTGACAATAAAATAAAAACTTACAAAAAATATTGACAACTTTACGTATTATTACATTGAGTTTAATAAACACAACTTTGATGATTCTTTTATTAGAACATTTCCTATGTTAATAAATTTTTATTTCACAAGATAATTATTTTTTTATTCAGACTAAGTTATTCCTTTACTTTATCATAAAGAAAGAGTTTATTTGTTAACACTTTTTATCTATTTATAATTTTATTCTTTGATAAGTTTAATATTTATAAAGAGCATCAAATAAAAAAAACGCTTATCTAGTTTTATTCTTCAACATCATGATTCTCCATAAACAGGTTCATCAAGAAGCTTCATGATGAACCTACTGATGGAGAAACATGCTGTTGAAGAATAAAACTATAGTTATCATCTAGAGAAAAACGTTTATACTAATTAATATATATATATATATATATATATATATATATATATATATATATATATATATATATTTGAAAAAATGTACCAACCACAGTACGGCACTCACATGACGACTAGAAACTACTGGTACAGAAAATAGCTGTATATAAATAATACGTAGTATAATTGTCTAACCAAGTCAGTGCGTATCACAATAACGGAAGCGTTTCGCCCTCTGGGGCTCACCAGCGTGATTGTGATACGCACTGACTTGGTTAGACAATGACACTGCGTATTAATTATATATATATATATATATATATATATATATATATATATATATATATATATATATATATATATATATATATATATATATATATATATATATATATATATATATATATATATATATATATATATATATATATAACATATAACATAAATATATACAGTATCGGACAAAACGAGTGCAACCAAATAATGCTAATTTAGTGTCTTTATATAAAAGTGCTGCATTTATTTAATTTAGAGAAATAACTATGTAACTGTTTAGAAACAAAGCACTTCAAGTTCTATTCATCACAAAGTTCATTATTTGTACACGAAAAAAATAAATAATTCAAAAGTATTAAAAAAAGTTGATTTCCTTCTGGAAAAAACAAGTGCAACTTGACAAAATGTTGACCAACCTGTATTTCGCTATCAATACTTCGTGGCGAATCACTTGTTGTCGATCACAGCCTTGCATCTTTGAGGCATGGATTCGATCAGATGATCAATAAGACTTTGTGGAATCGCTGCTCAGGCCTTTTGGATTTGTTCAAACAGTTGATCCTTATTACGAACACCTTTACGATTAATTCTGCGGTTGACACAGGTTCTCGATAGGGTTGAGATCTGGAAAATATGGCGGCCAATCAATCACCGATAGATGGTCCTCTTGAAACCACAGCTTGACTACTTTTGCAGTGTGTTTCGGATCGTTGTCTTGCTGAAAAACCCATTTTATTGGCATATTCCGTTCAGCAAGCAGTAACATAACATCTTTCAGGATATTTTTATTTATGAAACGGTCCATTATTCCATCGTTTCGATGTATTGGACCTAGACCGTTAGCAGAAAAACACTCCCAGACCATTACATTGCCTCCATCATGCTTCACGGTCTTATGGCAGTAACGTAAATCGAGGCGTTTTCCGGCAGGTCAAAGTACACGGCAAATGCCATCGTTCCCAATGATGTAGAACTTCGATTCGTCACTGAACAGGACAGTTCACCATTGCTGCACATTCCAGTCAATATGTGACGCAGCAAACAGGAGTCTTTTCTTCTGATTTTTTAGTGAAATCAGCGGTTTCTTTGCAGGGCGTCGAGAAAACAATCTGGCTTCAACAGCACGTCGCCTGATTGTTTGGTCTGATTCAGGCAGCTCTAACTGCTTTTGTATCTCGACTGATCATATTAAGGGATCCTTCTTGATGGATCTGACCATCGTAGAATCCTCTCTAGAAGTGTTTGAACGCGGTCTTCCACCTTTGTTATCTGCTGCCAACTTCCCCGTGTAACGATATTTGGAACATAGTCTTGATACGGTCTATTTTTTCACGCAATATTTTTCACAAAACTTTTTTGTGACATTCCACTAACGTTATCGCCAATAATTTTCTTTCTTAGTTCCAATCCAAGACTGTCGGGAGCTATTTTTGTAATTGAAGTCATAAAAAAAATAAAAATAATTAATGACGCTTCTCAAGGCTAACCGTGTTACATTTACCTTGTGATGATACAATAATGCTCTGTGGAACACAACGTCTTGGTTGGATGTGGACTGTATTGATGTAATGAAACACTTGTTGTATTTCACTTCTTGTATTGATGTTCTTTGATAAAACACTTTGATAAAACTCACTTCGATAAACTGTTTTGATAATACTGACTGATTGACTTCCATATAATGACTAAATTACATGTCGATTTACATGTCTCTTATATAGTAAAATGAACCTGAGTGAACCTGTTCTGGAAGATTCTAGATGCTTCTTTTAGATGCTTCTGGAAGCTTCTGCATGCGTCTTGATGCTTCTGAATGTTTCTGGATATTTCTGGATGCTACTGGATGTTTCCAGATGCTTCTTCTGGAAACTTCTGGAAGCTTCTGCATGCTTCTGGACTTCTGGAAACTTCTGGATACTTCCTTTAATTATTAAAAAACTTCCGTGACGTTGACACGGACCAGACTTAAGAAAATGACAAACCAAACCAAAAAAGTTGCACTTGTTTTGTCCGCTTCAAAATGGCATTTGTCAACGATATTTTGCCTGTGTGCTGTCACCTGTCAGCTGATTGCTAATGTCATGGCATGCTATGACTCCAGACTCCTGAACTGTTTGCTGTGGTAGTATAGTTCGTTTCATTTTTAAGACGTCTAAAATAAGGAACACTTTTTAGCATTGTTCGATGTTGGTTGCAAATGTTTTGTCCAATACTGTATATATATATAATATATATATATATATATATATATATATATATATATATATATATATATATATATATATATATATATATATATATATATATATATATATATATTTATTCATATGTGTGTGTGTATATATATATATATATATATACACATATATATATATATATATTTATATATATATATATATATATATATAAATATATAATATATACATATATATATATATAAATATATATATATATATATATATATATATATATATATATATATATATATACATATATACATATATATATAAATTTATATAATATATATTTAAAAATACAGGCATATACACATATACTGATATATATATATATATATATATATATATACATATATATATATATATATATATATATATATATATATATATATATATATATATATATATATATATACATATATATATATATATATATATATATATATATAAACTAATTAAAAACATCAGATAATGCGAAATCTCTCAATGCTAAATAATTCATTTGAAATTTTTGCCGGATTATAGGCACTGGCATCATCAGCATATAATATAATATAATTACAGAAATTGTGACCGATAAATAACAACAAAAACTTTTTAAACTTTTACGTCACCTTTATAATGGCTTCTCTTACGTAAGTATGAAAAAAATGAAGTCCAAAAATTCGTTTTGACATATTGTCCGTTGTCCAAATCCATACTACCGTGCATTGGAGAACATTGATGTTTTTGTATCTTCAAGGCTTCATGGACTTTTCTTTTAATTTTTCATCCTCAACTTTAAGTGTTTCTGCCTTATCCCATTCAATATCCTCATCGCAATTTACTTTATTCAAAGCTAATGCAGACTAGTTTAAATTGCCTTTAGTCAAAAATATTTTGTGTTGTTGAACCGTTGTTCTTATTTAAAGTTTCGATTCACCGGCATACACTTTGGAGCATTTGCACTTAATTGAATAGGTTCCAGGTTGGCTGTTGCGTGGTAATTTTGACTTATTTTAAGACGTTAATAGCGTCTTTAGGTTAGCATTTGACTTAAAAACAGTTCTGTAACCAGCTTTTCTCAATATTCTTCTAGGTTTGGGAGATATTATTGGTATCCATGGTAAAGAAATTGTAGGAAGGTTATTAGAGTTTGATAGATTTTCATTTTTATTAGCTAAACGTTTTTTTTTTGAACGTGATAAGAAATATCTTTAAGCATTTTTTCATCGTACCCATTTTCAGTAAACACTTGAGCTAAAAATTTATCTCATCTTTTAAATGGTTTTCGCTGCATATTAAGTATGCTCCGTGTATATATCCGTTGAATATTGCCTTTAAAATTTTGGGATCATGTTTAGAATGAGGTTTGATTTGGATATTGGTTATAGCATCCTTCCTGTAAACCTCGAACTCATATTTTCCATGTGTATTATTAATAACAGTTATATCCAAAAATTTAAGTATCTTATTTTTGTTTTCAACTTCAATAGTATATTTTAAAGAAGGATGTTGTGTATTAAGGATTGTTTGGAACTGTTCCGCTTGCTTTAAGTTAGAAAATCTAGCATGGCTATCATCTACATATCTATAAAAGGATTTAGTATCAATTAAAGGAATCATTGTTATTGCCGTTTTTATTGCCTTTTCTTCATGGTATTGTAAAAAAGATTCGACCAAAACAACCATAAAAGACAATCCAATTGGGCCTGAAATCCCTGACTCATGGATCTCACCGTTCCACAAGAAATAACAACGAAACAAAATGTCAAAAGTTCAATTAGTTGTTTTGTTTCAGTTAAAGTAAGCTTAATTGAGTTTTTGTAAGAAATGCTTTTATTTAATTGATCCAAAAGTACTAAAGTTGCTTCAACAGATTGGCCCGACAAGGAAAGGAAAGGAAGTTCACGCTCCTTCCTTACTGTGACGCGAAAATAAGTTTAAAGCTCGTTTCGAACCTGGATCTGTTGCTTATAAAGTGCTTATAAAACTTTTAAGCGCTGTAACCATTGCGCGTTAGAGCGCTTATAAATTTCAGATATAACATTGAAACACAAGAAAAGTTGACATTTTTAACACATATTAGCTTGTCGGTTTACAAAAACCCGAGGTGTATTATGCTTGTGTTATGTATCGTAAAAAATCTAGATAAGAGGTGTAAATATAATACGTCCCCAATATAGATTTTTTGAAGTTAAGTTACGTCTCAGTTTACACTTTTTGAAAGTTGCTCTATTATAACTTTATAAAAATAATTTAGACGTAACTATACTAATCGAAACTTTATTTTTATTTTTTCCTGACAAATTAGTTACAAAAAAAGAGAAGTGAATAGTTAAGACGAATATATTTTACAATAAAAACAAACGATGATAGTTAGCAGTTTTAAAAGAAATATTTTTAAGTTAAAAATATGTCGACAAATGTTTTGTTAAATACCGTAACTCATCGATAACTGTAGTTTAAAAAGTTGTTTTATCAACATTATTATTTATGTATTTGATTATTGAATAAGTATTAACATAACTGTCAAAGCAATGGTAGTTAAAGGTAGTTTTAAAAATAGACTTTTCAAAGGTAATTACAACATTTAAAGCTTTAAAAGTAACGCAACGAAAAGCATAAAATAAGTGCCTTTAAAAGTTAAAATAACTCACGGTACTTAAGTAATCTAAGGTGCTTAAGCAATCAAACTGCTCGTTTTATTTAGTTTAAAAGTATAACCAATCGAGATGTTACGTAACGTAAAACATTTAAGAATTGAAAGGTAATTAAAATACGTCAAAAATATAACTTTTTTTTTGTGTCATTGCGTCTTTTTATTTTTATTTTTTGTATTTTTTCAAGTGTAACCAATGGAGGCATAACGTAAGGTTGCAAAAATCTATGTTTAGTTGTCTCAAATCTAGAACAACTTACGTTACGTTAGGTTTCAAATTGCTACACTTTAAAAAGTTAAAAAAAAAAAAAAAAAAAAAATTTAGGCGAAACTATGCGAATTGATATTTTATTTTTTTTCGTGTTAAAGTAATCAATTGAGAAGAAGCTATATTCTAATAAAAATAAAATAAAAAATGATATTTAGTAATACGGCAATGATAAACAAAAATCGACTGCATTATCAAGTTTATTTACTCAATTTTTAGGGTGGAATGCAAGAAGCTAACTTGAAATTTGAAGCCATACTTAAAGTCTGAAATTTGTACCGAGCAAATGCAAATAGCAATTTTGAACTCAAAGCATACTTAAAAACCGACCGTTTTAAGTTAGACTTAAAAAGTCTATTGAAAAAGCAAAGATCTTTTCCAAATGCATGAAGCAAACTTGAAATTTCAAGTTATACTTCAAATCTGAAGCTTGAATAAAGTGTAAAGCCAGAAACAAACTTCAATTGAATGCGCTTTTGAAAAATTAGATTTCAACTTGTTTTTTGAAGATCGGTAAAACCAGCCTTGAAAGCAAAATTGAACTTAAAAAATTATTCGCCATTATCATTTTGTAAATATGTGGTTAAAAGCTAAATATAAATTTTGTCAATTTATTCATTTCATGAGTATATTACTTATGCCTTATAATTTTTATAAAATATAAATAAAATTCACCAGTAAAATAACTGTTAATTGCATGTCAGTTTTATAATTCTGTTTCATTTCAGGTAAGAAAGTATTTATATTATCATTATAATTATATTATCATAACCATAACTATAACAAATTAAATATGTAAATATATAATATATATATATATATATGCATTAAATGTATATAATAAATATATATATATATATATATATATATATATATATATATATCTACAATACTATATATATATATACATATATATATATATATATATATACATATATATATATATATATATATATAAATATATATACATATATATTATATATATATATACATATATATATATATATATGCATTAAATGTATATATTATATATATATATATATATATATATATATATATATATATATACATATATATAATATATATACATATATATATATATATATATATATATATATATATATATATATATATATATATTTATATATATATATATGTATATATATATATATATACAATACTATATATATATATATACATATATATATATACATATATATATATATATATATATATATATATATAAATATATGTATATATTATATATATATATATACTATATATATATATATATATATATATATATATATATATATATATATATATATATATATATATATATATATATATATATATATACAGTATTGGACAAAACATTTGCAACCAACATCGAACAATGCTAAAAAGTGTTCCTAATTTTACATGTCTTAAAAACGAAACGAACTATACTACCACAGCAAACAGTTCAGGATTCTGGAGTCAGAGCATGCCATGACATTAGCAATTAGCTGACAGGTGACAGCACACAGGCAGAATATCGTTGACAAGTGCCATTTTGGAGCGGACAAAACAAGTGCAACTTTTTTGGTTTGGTTTGTCATTTTCTTAGGTCTGGTCCGTGTCAACGTCACGGAAGTTTTTTAATAATTAAAGGAAGTATCCAGAAGTTTCAAGAAGTCTCCAGAAGCATGCAGAAGCTTCCAGAAGTTTCCAGAAGAAGCATCTGGAAGCATCCAGTAGCATCCAGAAATATCCAAAAACATTCAGAAGCATCAAGACGCATCCAGAAGCTTTTAGAAGCATTGAAAAGAAGCATCTAGAATCTTCCAGAACAGATTAACTCAGGTTCATTTTACTATATAAGAGACATGTAAATCGACATGTAATTTAGTCATTATATGGAAGTCAATCAGTCAGTATTATCAAAACAGTTTATCAAAGTGAGTTTTATCAAAGTGTTTTATCAAAGAACATCAATACAAGAAGTGAAATACAACAAGTGTTTCATTACATCAATACAGTCCACATCCAACCAAGACGTTGTGTTCCACAGAGCATTATTGTATCATCACAAGGTAAATGTGACACGGTAGGCCTTGAGAAGCGTCATTAATTATTTTTATTTTTTTTATGACTTCAATTTCAAAAATGGCTCCCGACAGTCTTGGATTGGAACTAAGAAAGAAAATTATTGGCGATTACGTAAGTGGAATGTCACAAAAAAGTTTTGTGAAAAATATTGCGTGAAAAAATAGACCGTATCAAGACTATGTTCCAAATATCGTTACACGGGGAAGTTGGCAGCAGATAACAAAGGTGGAAGACCGCGTTCAAACACTTCTAGAGAGGATTCTACGATGGTCAGATCCATCAAGAAGGATCCCTTAATATGATCAGTCGAGATACGAAAGCAATTAGAGCTGTTGTATCAGACCGAACAGTCAGGCGACGTGCTGTTGAAGCCGGATCGTTTTCTCGACGTCCTGCAAAGAAACCGCTGATTTCACTAAAAAATCAGAAGAAAAGACTCCTGTTTATACATCACATATTGACTGGAATGTGCAGCAATGGTGAACTGTCCTGTTCAGTGATGAATCGAAGTTCAACACCATTGGGAACGATGGCATTTGCCGTGTACGTCGACATGCCGGAAAACGCATTGATTTACGTTACTGCCTCAAGACCGTGAAGCATGGTGGAGGCAATGTAATGGTCTGGGGGTGTTTTTATGCTAACGGTCTAGGTCCAATACATCGAAACGATGGAATAATGGACTGTTTCATGAAAAAAAATATCCTGAAAGATGATATATTATTTCTTGCTGAATGGAATATGCCAATAAAATGGGTTTTTCTGCAAGACAACGATCCGAAACACGCTGTAAAAGTAGTCAAGCAGTTGTTTCAAGAAAACCATCTTTCGGTGTTGGGTCGGCCGCCTCAATCTCCGGATCTCAAGCCTATTGAGAACCTGTGTGAGATTGTCAACCGCAGAATTAATCGTGAAGGTGTTCGTAATAAGGATCAACTGTTTGAAAAAATCCAAATGGCCTGAGCAGCGATTCCACAAAGTCTTATTGATCACCTGATCGAATCTATGCCTCAAAGATGCAAAGCTGTGATCAACAACAAGGGTTTCGCCACGAAGTATTGATAGCGCAATACAGGTTGGTCAACATTTTGTCGAGTTGCACTTGTTTTGTCCAGAAGGAAATCAATTTTTTTTTAAAACTTTTGATTAATTTATTAATTTTTATGTGCAAATAATAATTTTGGTGGTGAATAAAACTTGAAGAACTTTGTCTCTAAACAATTATATAGTTATTTCTATAAATTGAAAAAATGCAGCACTTTTATATAAAGAAACTAAATTAGCATTATTTGGTTGCACTCGTTTTGTCCGATACTGTATATATTTATGTTATATATTATATATATATTATATATAAATATATTAAAATATATATATATATATATATATATATATATATATATATATATATATATATATATATATATATATATATTTATATAAATTATATATGTATAATAAAGAAAAAAAGCATTATGTTAGAAAGATATCGTAGATTGCAATGTTATGTCTCATTAGGTCAAAATGTTACGCGTTTCGATACGTTGTGGTTTCGTAAAAATAATGCGCATTTTTTACGTAACGATACGTTACAGTGTTACGTAAAATGTTACGTGTCGGTTCCATAAAAATAATGGATATTTTACATGTAACCTAACGAATCACGTTAACTTCCATTACTTAACGTAACTTTAGAATGTATTAGGACAGCTTAATTATTTTTAGTAGCTGTTAATAGGCTATAAATTGTTGAACTATATATGATTTAACTGTTTAGATTTATGTCAAATGAATATTATGTATTAAAAAAGTAAAATACAAAGGAATAGCAACTATTTAGTTAGTTTTTTATCGTTTAAAAGTTATTATATATTTAATACTGTCATTATATATTTAATATATAATGTCATTATATATTTAATAATAAAGTCATTATATATTTACTGAGTAACACAGTATCAAAGTAATTAACAAAACATCAAAAGGAGGCGTTTATAGAAACAAATTTTGAAATAAAATTTAATAACAAAATCGAAAGCTAAGTAGAAATTAAGCTACAATTTATTTAAAATAAGCAACAAAGTGTAATTTTTAAAAATTAATATATTAGATAAGTTTTTATATAATTAAAGATAAAACATCTGTTATAGTATTTGAACTTATGCTTATAAAATTCATTATGTTAAAATACAATATTTCAAAGGATTATATATACCCTCGTTATTTAATTATATAAAAAAAACCATTAAATAATGAAACTTCAATGTAATGTGTTCTTGCGTTTTTATTAAGAAAAATAAGTTACTGATAAATAAGGCAAAAAAGAGTACTAATTTAAAAAAAAATTAGATGTTTTTGATAACAAAATTTGCATAAACTACCATCAATATAATATTTTAATTTTATAAATTCAGTCCTACCTTTAGATACAAGCTCAATATTTGCCAAACAAAAATCATCTAAATTACATAGAAAACTAATCTATATCAAGCATAAAAATATATTTAAATATGCGACATTAATAAACATCAATATTAAACATGTTGAGCTTAAACAATAAAAATTACTGGTTATTTATTTTTTAATATTATGAAACTATTTAATAAAATAAAACAATAACAAAAACTATAGAAATTTTAGTAAAAAAAATTCTAAAGTGAATGAAAACATTACAAAAATTTTATCAGATTTGTATAGGAAAGGCGGAGGTTTTCCAGACCATAATAACTGCTTTTTTGGTTTTTTTAAACAGTTTCATAATGTGGTTTATCTCTTTTCACTGGCTGCTAATGCAAAATATTTTTATGTAGATTATACAAGTACAACTAAACTAGAACAGTTTTTTTTTTTGCCCATTTGCAAAGATTTAGTATTCCTGTCTATATTAAGATATCTAGACTATTATTATAATATATATTATATTTTGATTCCCACAAGTGGAATAAAAATATAATATGTATTATAATAGTATATATTAAAATATATATAAATCCTCGACTGTAATGGCCGTCTCAGCATTGGGGAGATTAATAAACATAAAAGATAAAAATAAAGTCCCACTCATCAAAATAAAATAAGTAAGTCAAACAGTGATACAAACCAGTGACGGATCAAGCATTTTTTGATGATTTTTGGTGATTGAGACACCCAGTCAAGAAGCGATATCAATGTGATATCAGAATGATATCAAAACTTTCTAAAGATAGGATATCAAATAATGATATCATCATAATATCATAGTGATATCATAACTTTGGAAAGTGAACTTAATTTTTAATGGAATTTTATATAATAGTTACAAAGCATAATAAAAACTAATATTTTATCTTTTAATGTCCAAATACCATGTTATGATTTTATAAACTCATAACATGATATCATTATGATATCAAAAACTTATCATGCTATGATCCAAAATACAAGTTATTCAGATTAATACTATTTAGAGCAAAAACGTTTTGCACGCCTGAGTTATCCATTATTTTTTAAAGATGGCTGAAAGATGCATGAAAAACGAGAAAGTTAAAAAATTGGTAAGAAGACCAAGCGATTCAAGCATTGAATTCGTTTTATTGCTATTTGCAGATGGAAAAAACTAAGTTTTATTTAAATTAGTAAAATTAATAATCGAAAGGTTGATTATTAATTTATTATGATTTGTAAATACACAACTTTGAAACAGCATGACGTGATATGTATATGTTGAGTTTCCAAACATATCTATATCTTGTAATATTAAAGTTATAATTAAATGAGTTATTTATATTATTATAAAAAAATAATATCCAAATGATACTAAAAATTTGATTTAGTAAAATGTTTGATTGAACATTTAACTTTTTTTATGCTTTAATATAAATAATTTGTGAATATAAAATTTATTTTCATAAATTATTAAGTTATATTATTCATGCTTAACTTCTAAAAGTTACTAAATAATGTAAACTTGTTTATTCGAACAAAATTATTACAAAGCCTTTAAATCTAACTATATAAAAATTATTAAATCAGTAAAAGTCGGAAATCATAAACCTTTCCAGAAATATATATATACTTTTTGAGTTTTTTGTTTATGCTCTTGACACTGGATACATTGCCATTATTTCAAGACCATGGGTATATAAAGTTTGTGGATTATAAAAGCGTCGATGGAAATCCTCTTAGCAAAAAACAAAGAGCTATAGTATAATTATTTCAAACTGGAGGGAATATAGCATTACAGCAGTTTATGCAAAAACAGGTGTAAATGACTTTGATTTGATGTTTTTTCTTTTTTTAAATAAAATTATCATTTACGTTATGAAATCAATTAAAAAGTTTGAATTGTTAGTTTTTTTATTTAAAAGTATTTTGTTATTTATTATAAACATATAACCTTTTATATACTTTTAAAGCAGAAAAAATACATGGAAAATCTGATGGGTAAGGAGTACCACTGACTAATGTTGAAAATTATTTTATAAGACCTAAAGGCTCTTTAACTTCAACGCCACTAACTGTTACGCGTTATAAAAAAAGGTTAAGAACGTTATCTAATTTCGATTACAGTGATGAAGAATGTGGTAAAAAATTATAAAATGTAGTGTTCGAAAACAAGATATAGTTATTCTGCTGATAAAGATTGAAGTGAAAGTGAAGACAGTAAGATTTTTCAAGAGATTCATATTTTATTCTTTATTTTTTTGCATAGGTAAATTTTACAAAGCTAAATTAAAAATTCCTCAAGGCTAAACTTTTAAAATAAAAATGTCAAACTAATTCTTCTTTTCATTAATTTAATATTTTTTTAATAGAGAAATAAGCATTTTTTCAGGTGGTATTTTTACCCATGTAATTTTCAAAAATTGTAATAACTATTAAAAATGTTATAATAAATGTTTTAATTATCAAGGATGGTTTTGTATTAATATCCTAATTTTATATTTATTATTCTAATAAGTGATTTTAGACATATTTTCAGTCATAAAGTTAGTCAGCAAAAAATATTTAACTTTTTTAAATATATATTTCTCAAGGTGGTCATTCAGATTACAGCAAGATGATACCGAAAATAATGTTGAAATCGCTTCCTATCCTACCTAGTAAAATGTAATTATTGTTTATTTATATATGCAGTATCGGACAAAACGAGTGCAACCAAAAAATGCTAATTTAGTTTCTTTATATAAAAGTGCTGCATTTTTTCAATTTAGAAAAATAACTATAGTAGTGTTTAGCGACAAAGTTCTTTAAGTTTTATTCATCACAAAGTTCATTTTTGCACACGAAAATTAATAAATTATTCAAAAGTATTAAAAAAAGTTGATTTCTTTCTCGACAAAACAAGTGCAACTCGACAAAATGTTGACCAACCTGTATTTCGCTATCAATACTTCGTGGCGAATCCCTTGTTGTTGATCACAGCCTTGCATCTTTGAAGCATAGATTCGATCAGGTGATCAATGAAACGTTGTGGAATCGCTTCTCAGGCCTTTTGGATTTGTTCAAACAGTTGATCCTTATAACGAACACCTTCACTATTAATTCTGCGTTGACAATCTCCCATATGTTCTCGATAGGATTGAGATCCGGAGATTGAGGCGGCCAATCCATTACCAAAAGATGGTTTTCTTGAAACCACTGCTTGACTACTTTTGCAGTGTGTTTCGGATTGTTATGTTGCTGAAAAACCCATTTTATTGGCATATTCTAATCAGCATGAGGTAACATAACATCTTTCATGATATTTTTATTCATGAAACGGTCCATTATTCCATCGTTTCGATGTATTGGACCTAGACCGTTAGCAGAAAAACACTCCCAGACCATTACATTGCCTCCACCATGCTTCACGGTCTTATGGCAGTAACGTAAATCAAGGCGTTTTCAGGCAGGTTGACGTACACGGCAAATGCCATCGCTCCCAATGGTGTTGAACTTCGAATCATCACTGAACAGGACAGTTCACCATTGCTGCACATTCCAGTCAATATGTGATGTAGCAAACAGGAGTTTTTCTTCTGATTTTTTAGTGAAATCAGCGGTTTCTTTGCAGGACGTCGAGAAAACAATCCGGCCTCAACAGCACGTCGTCTGATTGTTCGGTCTGATACAGGCAGCTCTAATTGCTTTTGCATCTCGACTGATCATATCCAGCGATCCTTCTTGACGGATCTGACCATCATAGAATCCTCTCTAGAAGTGTTTGAACGCGGTCTTCCACCTTTGTTATCTGCTGCCAACTTCCCCGTGTAACGATATTTGGAACATAGTCTTGATACGGTCTATTTTTCAGGCGATATTTTTCACAAATACTTTTTTGTGACATTCCACTTACGTAATCGCCAATAATTTTCTTTCTTAGTTCCAATCCAAGACTGTCGGGAGCCATTTTTGCAATTGAAGTCATAAAAAAATAAAAATAATTAATGACGCTTCTCAAGGCATACCGTGTTACATTTATCTTGTGATGATACAACAATGCTCTGTGGAACACAACGTCTTGGTTGGATGTGGACTGTATTGATGTAATGAAACACTTGTTGTATTTCACTTCTTGTATTGATGTTCTTTGATAAAACACTTTGATAAAATTCACTTCGATAAACTGTTTTGATAATACTGACTGATTGACTTCCATATACTGACTGAATTACATGTCAATTTACATGTCTCTTATATAGTAAAATGAACCTGTGTGAACCTGTTCTGGAAGATTCTAGATGCTTCTTTTAGGTGCTTCTGGAAGCTTCTGCATGCGTCTTGATGCTTCTGAATGTTTCTGGATATTTCTGGATGCTACTGGATGCTTCCAGATGCTTCATCTGGAAATTTCTGGAAGCTTCTGCATGCTTCTGGAAACTTATGGAAACTTCTGGATACTTCCTTTAATTATTAAAAAACTTCCGTGACATTGACACGGACCAGACATAAGATAATGAAGCAAACCAAAAAAGTTGCACTTGCTTTATCCGCTCCAAAATGGCACTTGTCAACGATATTCTGCCTGTGTGCTGTCACCTGTCAGCTGATTGCTAATTTCATGGCATGCTATGACTCCAGACTCCTGAACCGTTTGCTGTGGTAGTATAGTTCGTTTCGTTTTCAAGACATGTAAAATTAGGAACACTTTTTAGCATTGTTCGAGGTTGGTTGCAAATGTTTTGTCCAAAACTGTATATATATATGTATATATGTATATATATATATATAATATATACCTCTCTCTCTCTCTCTCTCTCTCTCTCTCTCTCTCTCTCTCTCTTTCTCTCTCTCTCTCTCTCTGTATATATATATATATATATATATATATATATATATATATATATATATATATATATATATATATATATATATATATATATATATATATATATATATATATATATATATATATATATATATATATATATATATATATATATATATATATATATATATATATGTATTTATTATTATTTCTTTTGAAAAATAACTTAATTATTGTTCTATAAAAAGGTTTCCATACATATGATAATAATTCAAATATAACAGACAATAAATAATTCAAATATAACAGACAAAAAGTACTTTGTTTTGATAGAAAACCAGCATACAACAAGTACATTTAAGATGACAAAAAATTTCATCTATAAGTCCAAATAAAGTTTCTAGTGTAATCATGCAACCAAGTTGTGAAGGTAAGACTATATTTTAATCCTAGTAATTCACTGTTGTAATAAGTTTCCAAGTTACCCTACATAACTTACAGATACATTTACCCTCTTATTACCCGCATAAACTGATGCATCAAGGCATCTCTATTTTTGGTCAATTGTGACGATTTTTCTCCGATTATATATAACTCTCCGCAATTCCATATCACTGGCACTATAGATAAGTTAAAGCAATTTTTTAAAATCTTATGTCCTTTCTGCTATTAATTTGAAGCAGGTTGTCCTGGATTATATGTTACCAATAGCAGGGTGACCTAACCTGATAAATTTTATTTTTAATGATAATAAATACAAAAAAATCACATCAGCATTTTAAATTCTTTGCAATTATACCTTTTCTATAACATGATTTTATTTTTAATTGCGTAGTTTGTTGAAAATAAATTTATACGTAATTGTTTATTTAGCCCGCAGTCTGGAATTGACCAACTTCGAGTTGTCTGACTTAGCAGACCAAGATGACCTAGATGAAAATAAGATTGTGAATGATTGTGATTTACTACACACACAATTAAAGAAAACACATGGTTCGTGCAATTTTATTATTGTTCTTATATTTTTCCATTTGTTTTTTGTTTTTATAGTTTTATATTATCTATTTTTTATATTGATAAATTCAGGTCTATTTAGGGGAATCTGAGTCAAAAAATCAGATTATCGCCCCTATTTTTCAAAATGTCCTTCTATATATTTTATTATTATATTTATATATATTTTCCTCCTATAAAAACCTTCTATATTATCAATTTGTTACCTTCTTTTTATTTGGCGCCGTTTGTTTATCTGTTGATCTGGACAAACTGTCTATAGTTTTTTAATTTTTATAAAGTAATTTGATTTAAAAAATTAATTAATAAATGCACTATTTGAGCAACAAATCTTTTAAGTTTTTTTTTTTTTTTTTTGATATGATTTATGTGTTTTTTAATCCTTATTACCCTTCTTTTGATACCAAGTTTGACCCATTTAGAAGAAGGAATAAAAACTCTTTTTTGATGCTTTGTTAACAATACCAGGGTGTTCAACTCTGATCACCTATTAACTTACAACTTTCATTGTTTAAACCATTTAGGTTTTACAGCAGAAAAATATGGTTCTTTAGATGATGTGACAGCCTATCCATTTGAAAATAATATGTTAGCTATAAAAAGAATGATACGGGGTCCTTCTCAAGTAGTAGCTCAAGTTGCTCGGTGACTTATAGAAATTATCAATAGCAAACGAACTGTCTGTCAAAAAAAAGCACAATTTTAATCCAAAGAACTTTCGTTTTAGTAAATGAATGAATAAAAATATGAGATATTATATATATTATTTAAATAAAAATAATTTAAAAAAATTTAATAAATACGATTTTATAGCAAAATAAAATATTTAAAAATGTATATCTAAAAATAGTCATAAAACAAAAATAGAAAAAAAATAACAAAATGAAAAATAAAGGATATAAAAAATATTAAAATGTTGCTTTTGGAAACAATACTTACAAGAACAAAATGTCCTTGATAGTGACCCGCTAGTGATATATATATATATACATATATATATATATATAAATATATATATACATATATATATATATATACATATATATATATATATATTATATATATATATATATATATATATATATATATATATACATATATATATATATATATGTGTGTGTGTGTGTGTGTGTGTGTGTGTGTGTGTGTGTGTGTGTGTGTGTGTGTGAGTGTGTAATAATATAAATATATATATCTAAAGAGTTTTTTTCACGTCTGTATGGTAATGTTTAATTATTAATTTTAGACTTTGAATTTAACATTAATTTGCTAAAAAAAAAAGACTAATTCCAATCGTAATGCTTAGGAATTACAAGGTGAAAAGTCTTATTTTTTTTAGTATGAGAGGCAGCGTTTTGATCAGCAATATAGTAGTTTTGGGGACATTGAGAATTTTATTTTTTACACATTTTGTGTTTTTTAGGAAATGTTCTGAATATAAAAATACATACAAAATTTCTTTAGTGTTCTTAACATTTTCATTGAAAAATGTTGGTTAAAATTTATATATCAAGTATATGTCAAGTTACTATACTTTATGAACTCATTTGCAAGTTTAAAGTAAGTGATAACAATGGCTAATGACTGGTAAAATAGTAATATAAATTACATTTAGTTACTTAACATAGTCTAGAACAAATTTGATGAAAATTTGTTGAAAGGTAATTTTTATTTGGTTTTTTATTATATTATTGATAAAGGATTTTCATGCATTGTATTTGCATGTAATTATTTAATTGCAAAATTGTAAAGTGAATTTATTTTTAAGGACACTGATAGTGATTCACCTAAATGACACCATTTAGGTGAGTCATAACGCATTTTAAAATTTTACATTTTTAGAAACATTTAAAAGGTTTTTAAATGTTTCTAAAAATGTAAAGTTATTAATTTGATAATAATATTGATCAGATCATGTCAAATTATTTAATAATGAATAAAAAGTATTTTTTAAACTAGATGAATTAATAATAATTCATTCTAATTAGGTAATTGCTGAAAGTGTATCAATTGAGGAAATATATTTTGTTAGAAAAATAATTAGTTGTTGGAAAACCAAATCTAACTTTAGAACTAAGAAGAATCTATACTAATATTTCTTTATTATTTTATTTAAATATAAAAAAAAAGAAAATTTGCTAAATATATTCTCTCAAATCAAACTTTTTGAGTTATATTTCTTATTAAAATAATTAAAAAAGAAATATAATTTAAGTAGAATAATATTTTTATATAAAAATCTAATTCGTATGTTATTTAGGAAGATATTCGGTGTCATCATAATTTAAGTCAATAATGAAGTCATTCAATGAATTCAAATTTGAGCTTCTAATAGTATGATATCAGACTTTGAGTTCAGAATGATATCAACGAGTGATTTCATTTTGATATCATATCGATATCATAAACTTCTCATACTATGATATCAGGCCTTGAGATCAGTATGAAATCAATGAGTGATTTCATTTTGATATCATATTGATATTAAAAACGTCTTATATCATGATATCATATATATCAAAGTTTAACATCATTATGATATCAATATGATATCAAATTCTTAACTGAGTAACTTCCAGACATAGAGCAAACTCCAAACATTTGTATGTTTTTACTTATATTTCAAAAAAACGAGGCTGTGCAAAAAATTACGAATTATTTAAGGCTGGAAACAAAAAAATCATTTGACTTCATCCCCTTCCCCCATCCCACCCCGAACGTTACGGGCAACAAGTTGAAAAAAAAATTTTTTATTATTCTCAAAAAATATTCTCAATTATTCTCAATTAGATTTATATTCATTGATAAATTTTCATAATATTATCTCTCAGCGTTCAAAAATTATGACCATATAAAGTTTGAACGCCACTCGATTTGAGGGGCAACAAATTTTATATGGTTATAATTTTCGAACGTTGAGAGATAACACTATAAAACTTAAAATATGTTGAAGAATTAAGACTAATTCAGAATAGTATATAAACATTTTTATCAACTGGTTGCCCCTCACATTTGAGGTTGGGGGGGGGGGGAAGAAAGTCAAATAGTTTTTTCGTTTCCAGCCTCCAATCATTGCAGTTTTCTGAAAAGCCTCATTATTTGGCATATGTATAAACATACAAATGTTTGGATTTTGCTCCATTTCAGGATGTAAGCAATCTCAATCACCAAAAAATTCTGGATCCGTTGCTAATACAATTTTAAGTACCTATTAGATTAAACAAAAAAAAAATTACAGAAATAAAGTGAGCCAAAAAAGATATTTAAAAAAGATTAGCATAAAATCGATCTTTTAATTTTATAATGTTTGCAGTCCAGGCTATTCTACTGACAGATGGCTGTAGCAGCTTTAGTAAGTCAGACTGATCCACCTTGCTAATTTCCTCTACTTTTGGAAAAGTAAAACAGCTTCCCACAAGTTTTATCCTCCTCAAAAGTATTAAAGTTTTCAGTTAGGTTTACAAGTTTTTTCAGCTCTTAAAATGTATAAACTTTCAAAAGTTTTAATAAATTAGATTAAATAGTTGAAATTTTATTCGAGCGGTCACATAATAAAGTGCAATTGCTCACCATCATGATCAGGCTTGAACATAAGATTCAGTATCCTATTTTTTAAAGGATCATTTTCCCCAATTTTGACATTTTTTTGAAAAATTCAAGTATCAAGCTTGAGAAGTTACAACTTAAATACCAATGTAGTAGATCAAAAAGGGGGTTTCACGCTATCCATTGAGACCCTCCCAGAGACCCTCCCCAAGATCCTCCAAAGACACCTTTTTTGACGTCCTTCCACAGAAACCTTTTTACACCTTTCCTTTGTAAAAACTTTTGAAGATCTTTCATTGACAGTATTTCTTTGGTCACCTTTATGTAGTAAAAATTGTTTTGATGACCATTCGCAAACATTGCTTTGGCAAATCGGAAAAACGTTCTCCTTTATGGTTAAGTTTTTTTAGGCAGCCATTCCATGAAGGAATAGATTAATATGAAAATTTTTATATATTGGAAAAACCTTTTACGTCTGAACTTTTTACGTAGGGGTTTTCTACGTCAGGGTTTTCTACTTTAGTTGTTTAAGTTTTGAAAATCATAAAACCACAATTAAAAACAAATTTATATTTAACAGCTTGATCAATAACAAAACAATTAACAAAGTTTAATGAACTTCGGCTCTTAACTACCAAATTTGACTGATCTGTGTGAAACGGATGTTTTCTCTGTGGCTTTTTAATGAGCTTTAAAATTTATCTTTTTAAATAAAAATAATTATAACACTTTATTAAAAAAAACTTTAATCAAAAGGAAAAATTTAATATAATATTTTACAGTTTCATTTTTTCCTTGGTGTACCAACTTAAAGTTTAAATGGAATTATGCTAAAAATGTCATACACAAGCCCTCAAAACATTTCTGAAAACCTAATTTCAATGTATAATGAGACTTATATGGGACGAATTATTCTTAAAAACAACGTAGAAAAAAAGAGTCCAGCAAATCAAATTTGTAAGAGTCAATAAAACTAATTAACGTCTTAAGCGTGGCGAGGAGTATTTAGAAAGGATAAGAAAAAGTAATCATGTAAAAAATATCACTTATTCTAAGAAAGCAGGTGATGTAATTATTACCTCATTGATGGCAAAGGAATATAGAAAATTTTCCCATCAGCAGACACTTACAGCCTTTAAATAAAAAAGTAACAATTGTTTTTAATTAAAAAATGTTTAGCATGGTCAAATAATATTCACATCAGGGAATATCGAATGCGATAACAAAGATTTTACTAAGGATGGGCACAATTAAATTTTATGATAAAAAGTAACTTTACACAGTTCAAGGTAAATCAAGATATAAACCGGCAAAAGTGAATGGAGAGAAAATTTTAAATGAAAAGATTGAAAAATTTTATTGAAAGATGATGTAAGATTGATGCAATCGTAATTATTGGCAGTGTTTGTATAAGCATAATATGAGTTTTATTTCCCTTTTATGCGATAGCAGTTATTGAAGAAAAAATAGCCGACGAGTAAGTATATTTATTCTCAGACTTTCAATAAATAATAACGAACTTAAAACTTTTTTTGCAACATCAATTAGATTAAACAAACACAAGTTATAGTGGAAGAAAAAATTTATCTGACTTGTAAATAAAATGGACTTTAAACTAAGAAAAGCAAAAGGAGAAGAATTAATATATATTGCTGATTTGAATAAAGAACAGCTCGATAGCTATGTAAATTCTTTATAACGAAAACCGACATTTGTTTTGAGAATGTTTCGCAAGAATTGTAAGTGAAGAAGCTGCATGTAAATATATTCCTTTCCACCCTACTAGAAGAGTAAAAAAAGAGCTTTGTACTAACGGATTATTTAAATAAAGTTTAAAGATATCAAAAGATGTTTGAGAAAAATACAACTTTACATCCACCAAGTAAAAGCAAAAGAACTCAAAATAACACAAGAACTGTTTAAAGTAATTATTAACACAATCGACTAGCTTTACTCCACTAATATTTTTAAATTTAATGCACTAACAGATTTACGTAAAGATTTAAAACAATAAAATGTATAAGAGGACATTGTAATTATAGCAAGAAGTTAAGAATTAAGTAGTGTTTTACAGCTCATAAGAGAATTTTTGAGAGCTAAAAATTAATAAACGGTATTTATAGAACTTGCAATCAGAGAAAGATAATCATTAGATATACAATAAAATAAGTGATTTGCTCGCAACCACTTAAGTAAAAGTTAAAGAACTTCTTGAAATAAAGGTTCTGGTAGATGGCCCAGTTACTGCGAATTACACATTGGGTTTGCAAAATGCAATCCATTCAGAGGTATATAACTAGCGGTATCACGTCAAGCTAAAGTTTTGGATTGATCGGTGTGGGTTGCAATGTATCTTTGAGCTTTCAAGGTAATGGTATAGTTGAGCTTATAAGGTAATGAGGTAAGGTGATGGAAGAAGGTGAATGTATTTTTCTCATCGATGATTGTATTACTGAGTCTGACCTAGAAAATTGACAAATTGGCAATTAGAGGTTTTCATATAAAACACTGTTTGTGGGTATTAACTCAGCGTATCAATGATGCCCCATTGTTTGTTAAAAATTAGTTAAGAGCAATAGCTATGCTTATTGGGGAGGAGAGTGGACAACTCATTTCAGATAAAGAAACAAATTTGATTAAAATCACCTAAGATTTATAAAACATGGTCCTGATTTGATACATATCATTACTCACGCTCAAGATAGAGTCGAACTACTTTGATATTAACTTACATAAATTTGCTCTTGCTCATAATCATTATTACAAGTTGCGTGTTACCATGTATTGGGAGGAAAAAGATATTAGGCTATATAAGAAAAAAATCAATGCGCTTTGGAAGATTTGGTATACGATGACTAGGCTGAATTGGAAGAATTAACTTGTGAAGAAAATAGTTCGATCAAGTTTTACAAGTCACGTCTAGCCGTTTCCGTTAAAAACAATACAAAGCTACTCGGACGATGGTGACACATCAGATAACCGGTTTTTGTTCACAATATACAGAAAAAATGGGGTGTGGGATGGAAACTCTATTTTAAAAATGGCCTTGAACACGTATTAAAGGTTTATTAAAAATGTCTTTCCAGCTGGTAATCATGGTGCTCTTAAGCATGATCTCAATAATAATGAGCAATCTTTATGTATGGATCTTTATGTATGCGAGTGAGGTTTCCGACCGTTTTTGATTAGCACTTGCTTCTCTTACTGTTGCTTTGTCTAAAATAACGGGTGATGCGGAAGTTATCGGACAAAATAAAAACTTCAATAACTTATTTATAAATAAAAAAACAAACTACTATTAATTTTTTTTTAAATAAAGCAATTATATTTTAATAAAAATATATTATTTTTTATATGAAAAAACACCACCATCTGCAATTGATCTCAATTTTGCTCTGACGCCTTTCATATGCGACTGTAAAAAGTTTAAATCAACTTCTTGTAGTTTTAGTTTAATGCGATCAATCAAAACTTGCTCTGTTCAAGCTTGCCAATCTCCCTCGTAAACCTTCTGTGCCAAATGTCCCCAAAAATTTTCAATTGGTCGTGCTTGAGGCACATTTGGGGGATTGGATTCTTTATCAACGTAATAGACATATTGGTCCATCCAATTTAGAGAATTTTTAGAATAACGAGTACTTGCTAAATCTGGCCAAAATAAATAGTTAAAGTCTCCATGATACTTTTGAATAAATGGAAGAATTTGTTTTTCTAAACATTCATTAATATAGATTGATGAATTGATCGCTACAGCCTTGGAAGTGCGAAACAATGGCTCGGACATACCACGGTCAGATATGGCTATCCACATTAATAATATTTTTGGAAATTTCTCTTTTCCTATAAAACGAACACTTTCTGGGCATGTCTTTTTGTTGTTTGTGTAGTATCCAGAATTTCCAGGCATGTTGTCCCCTGCAAAATAAAAGTATTTTTCGTCATCGATGATTAGAAGCGATTTTGTGTTATAGAGTTGGTTAACTAGTTTCCTGCTTCTTTTCTTTGCCTTTATTTGTTGTTCTATAGTGTATTTTGGAGTCTTTTCACGTTTTCTATATTTAATATTCATTTTTTTTAACTGACGACCAATTGCCGATTGATTTACACCAAATTTAATACCTATTTTTCGATTGTTCACAAGTCTCGTTAATTCGGCTTTCTTTTCTCTAGTCCAGGATGTCGGACGACCAGGGTGCTTTCTATCAGAAAACGATTGAACAGTTTCAAGTCTTTTTAGGTTATCATATATTGTACTTCGAGCAAATCCTTCCTTTTCAAAATGATTTACGATTTTTTTTTTTATATTAGGTTTATTTACAAAAAACGTTTTTAGTTGCTTTCGAAAAGATTCTCGTTCAGCTGCATTTAACCTTATTTTAAATAATTGTGTTTCAAATAATAAAGTTTATATTTTATAGAACGTTTATGCCTACGCATAAAACCACAAAAACTAATTATTATGCTCAAATAATGAAATTAGGATTTGTCCAATAACTACCGCATCACCCGTTAAATCATGTTGGTGTAACAAAACAATCCTGAACTATTCTTGCGCGAACGCCTACCAATCCAAAGCAAATACTGGGCGATCTTAAACAACCAATTGAAAATAAAACAGTAATTTTTTATAGTAAAAGTAGAAGAAGATAATCAGTTTAAGGGGAAATCAGAAAAATGATATGGGTTGATCAAATATCTTCTGCAAATTAAGAAGAGAAACAAGCTGAATTATTAAATGAGCTTGAAAAAAGTAAAAAAGAACTTTTAAAAAAAGAAGAAGAAGTTGAAAAAAAGGTTAGAAAAAAAAAATCATGCAATGGATTAATCTCTGATTGCATATGTAGTTTTGAGAGTTAGAGTTCTTGGGGTAATTTACCTTTTAATAAAACTCTTGTAATTTTAACCCTTAAATTTAACTCTTAAACTCTAACCCTTTTAATAAAACTCTTTAATAAAACCAAAGGCTACTTCTCCAGGTATTGGTGCTCCAGCGTCTGAATCAATGAAAAAAACCTGTTTAGCCTGAAAGAGACTGCCGGAGTGTTTGTTAAACTCTTCTCGTTGTCAGATATTGTTGAATATCTCGCGAAAGTTGTCCAAAATAGAAGTGGTACTTTGAATCCATGTTAAAGCTATTTTAGAGCGACATGTGCTTGGATTTTTAAATACTTGCTGTAGTGGTACTTCAGCCATTGGTGCAAACACCAGATATACTTGTTTTTCCATTATTATTTATATATTCTGTTAATCCTTTAGTTTTTAGCAAGGATTTGTTTAGTTTCGAATACGAGAAAACCTACTAAGAAACTAATTGCTGTTCCGTCGGGTTTATAAAACTTGAAATGAAGTTGATCAATGACTTGATAAGGTGAAAAGCGTGCCAATTCAAATTAATTACTTCCCAAAGTTGGTAAGTACATGTTCCCTTAATTTCAAGGGCGCAAAGCTTCAAGTATTCATTTTCGAGATCCATGATAAGTTGCTGTGTTGCTTGCCAATCAGTCACATTCCATAACACCAATGAATATGTTTGGAGAGCCTGGGCCAGCTTAACATATCATCCGTTTCAGAGAAATTTATGAATAAATTGATGTCATTAACAGAATCGTTTATGCGTAAGTTTATGCGTTACTGGTCATGTATATATGGTACATGTATATATCTTTATAAGGTAAAAGCATAATAATTTACAATACCCATACCATCAGCAACAACAAGAGCTTTTACCTCTTCTCTATGGTCGTTGGTGTCTACTCATCAGATCAACGGATGAATATATAAATTCATTAATTTTATATATTCATATTTTGGTTTTGTGTGGGTTGGTTTTATGTCAGTTGGTTTTGTGTCCATAGGTCCATTTTTTTATTTATAAAACTTGTAAGACTAAAATCTGTTGCAGTAGCTTCCAAAAGTTTATTATGGCAAAGAAGGTAATAACGGAAAAACGGATAAAGGTCATCCACAAAATCAAGACTTTTATAAAACTTGTAAGACTAAAATCTGTTGCAGTAGCTTCCAAAAGTTTAATATGGCATTCTTTAGTTGTATCATGTTTTAAACTTAAATCTGACGGTAATAAATAAAAACCTAGAGCTATATATACAAAATCTTGATCACCTTGTAAACTCTTTAAATTATTTAGCCTCAAATCCTGCTGACGAAATCCCTATTATAGGTAAAAACTTATATTGGATTTTTTACACATTATATAATTATTTTGGATTTGTTGCAGAAAATGTATGTATCGTTTTATAGCTGTTTAAGCCATAATTATCCGAGTTATTGATAGATATAACAAGAAAAAGAAACGAAGTGTTAGAAATAAACAACGTTAGATTATAAAATGTTTGTTAATACTACTATACGTAGTGGTAAAGTTTCCTCGTGATCATTTTAAAATTAATATAAACGGTCAACCAGGTAAGTATAATTGTTATCCAAATTTAGCTAACATACTTGTAGCAGCGTCAGATAATTTACATCTTGGTGGTAGCAAGCATTATTACCCAACTCCAAGTTTGAATCCAAACTCTAAGTATGAACTTGTAGAGCATCACAAAGCATAACATTATCAATACAAATTCAGCAGCCAAGAAAACACAAACAAATTTGTATATTCTTTTGAGACTTATAGTAGACGTCCTTAAAATTTTAGCAATGATATTAGCTGATATAAAAACATTCTTTCTAATGCAAATTCAAATTTCAACTTTAATAAAGCTCCAGGTCTTTATTTATTACCGTCAGATTTAAGTTTAAAACATGATACAACTAAAGAATGCCATAATAAACTTTTGGAAGCTACTGCAACAGATTTTAGTCTTACAAGTTTTATAAAAGTCCTAAATTTGTGGATGACCTTTCTCCGTTTTTCCTTTATCATTTTCTTTATTGTGAGTTTTTCCTTTAACATCTCTCTTGTCATCAGTTTTTTCTTTATCAATAAAGTTTTTAGATGAACAACCACTAAAAGTACTAATTAACGCGTGGATAATTGTACCAAAAGCAAAAATTATAACAGAGATTGTATCCTTCGTGGGCAAAATTAGCCTAAGTTTTTGCTTTAAACTATGCCTATCATCATAATAAAGTTTCCTAATAAGGCCTTGAATCCCATAGTATTGGGATTCAAGGCCTTCAATCCCATAGTATTGGGATATCTAAAGAAATGCTTTGTTTAGATCTTCCAAATATACATAACAGTTTTTATTTCCCAACTCTAGATCAATTTGTTCCCCATCTTTTATTATTTTTACTTTATCATCAATTAATAATAACTTAACTTTAAGACTACGTATATATAACTATTACCATCGTCTGTTTGTTCAGCTAAAGTTAATATTTCTTTTGTTATACTTCTCACATTTTCATTAGTTGTTTTGTTATTTCTAAATGGTTTTTGTTACTTTCCAAATGGTTCTAACAACGCTATCAAATGTGGAAGTAAGCTAAATTGATTAATCAAAAATACGTTTCACGTGTTTATTCACCAACAGCATTTTCAGTTTCATTTACTTAAAATGACTCCTTAACTTTAGTTTTATCAATTACAAATTTTTTTGTGTTTTACTAAGAGATTCAAGTTTTTCATATAAATAAGTTGTTGTATTGATTACTAAATACTGATCTATTTCACGTAATCCAATCATAGCTTTATTTTGCCCAAGCCTTATCTGGATCCAAATTGTTGACTTCATTTCGTAAATAGTTTGAACTTTCTTCTGGTAATAAACCGTCAAGAATAATTTGTGGTATTTCAATTTTTGGAATTGTTTCATCTGTATCAATAAGATCCAAAAAGTTACTTTTTCTGGTATTACTGCTTCTGCCATTTTGTAGACAACAATATATTAGTTAGTGGTTTCACCTATTAAATATAATAAAAATGGATTAAAAATCAAGTTATGGTACTTTATTAGACCCTCGACACAACCTTACTACGGTATATGGTGTGTGAGGTAAAAGACAGACCATCACTGTCAGTTTAAATCCAACAGCACTGGAAAATCTATCAGGTCAAACGTTTTTAATTCGTTTTCTAACTTTGTCATCATCCATAATTGTTGTGCCAGGGTGGTTTCATTTGCTTTACAATGTGGTTTTTACAAGAGGTACATACATTACATCCAGGCTTGTAGCAAATCTTGGTTAAAGTATTGTTACTATTCTTACAATAGGAATGCAAGGTCAAGAAATTCAAAATACGTTTGATTATGGAGATTATTAAAGTGTTCAAGATTTGTTCTTACCTTTATCAATACAAGCTCTTCAGACCTTTAATGCAGGATATTGACATCCCGGCTAATCCAGGCGATTAAACTCTTTTGAGATCTGGATCTAGTACTGGTTCAACAACAGAAGCTAATGCAGCAATATCACTTGCAGTTAGTAGAAACCAGCCTCCTTTTATTCACAGTGTTGTACGCCTTCTATTTTGAAATATTTAATATTGAGACCGTTTCATCAATTACCGTTTTCAGATCAACTCAAATATGAAATTATATTTTCTGATCGGTCGATGGTTATCATTTGTACTGACACTTTGGCTACTCCCAACTATTCATTAAATAATTTAGCTCTGCAGTTTTCAGTAAAAAAAATAGCTTACGGTAGTGTTTCACTTTTTGGTCTTTCTTTCGAGCGAACTGTTGGTCATCGACAAGTACAACGAAATTTAACTTAAATTTTACGGCTATTCGATGCGAATATTGCATGCAACTCGTTAAAAAACGTTATAACTTGCGCTCTCCAATCTACCTCTTTTGCAAGATAACCAGAAAAATCAAGCTTAATGAGTATCACCAGAATTGATGTTCTAATTAATTGGCAGCCTAATGGACTTTATTCAAACAAAACGCAACCTTATCATCTTGTAGAAGAATTTTACCTGTACCTTGCTGGTTCAGCTAGTAATTTTAGTATTGAAACCAACATGTTCAATAGTAAAGATGGTTTTTAAGTTGTGACATCAAATAATTTTTTTTGGGTACCCAACAATTTCTGCCAGTCAATTTCAGAAGCCCTCCGATCATCACTTAAGTGGATCAGGTCTAAAGCTTAATAAAACTGGTGATGGAATCAAACAGATGGTACAGTAAAAGTAGTTAGTAATGTTTTCCTTGTTATGAATGCAGTTGCTGAATTTGATGGAAGTTGTTTTTCTCAAGTTTCATACTAATCCATCCCTCCATGGCGCCTGATAGTACTAAACCATGGAGAGAAACGTTTTTTTAAATGGGTGCCAAAACTATACAAAAGGAGACCAAAGAGAGAGTGTAAAAAATGTGTGTAAAAGAGCTAAAAAGATTTCTGTGGAGGAACATTAAAAAGGGTGTCTATGGAGGGTCTCGGGGAGGGCACCAGGTGGTGGCGCAAAACTCCTCATTTACATCTACTTATGTTATAGTGCTAATTTGGTAAATGTTTCACCAATCTAGCCAGTATAATTATAAATAAACAAGCTGAAGCTGTTATTACTTACCTCGAACGCATAAAGTAAAATGTTTTAATGTCAAAAAAATGAACAATCTTTATAAAAGCTTTAAACGTTTTTTGAAATAGAAGCTATTTGTAATAAAATGTAAACAATAAGGTCGTTACTTAAAGGAAAAAACTCACTAGACAAAAAACTTGCATCGGGATCAAGTATCTAACTGGGATCAAGTATCTGACTGAGATCAAGTATCTGACTGGGATCAAGTATCTGACTGGGATCAAGTATCTGACAGGGATCAAGTATCTGACTGGGATCAAGTATCTGACTGGGATCAAGAATCTGACTAGGATCAAGTATCTAACTGGATCAAGTATCTGACAGGGATCAAGTATCTGACAGGGATCAAGTATCTGACAGGGATCAAGTATCTGACTTGGATCAAGTATCCCTCTGCACAGTGGGAAAATTCCATTGAAATAGTTGGCCAAAAATATATTCGTTGTTTTTATCTGAATATAATGTCTTAATCGATTGAAATAGAGATTTAATACAATATATTTTACTTTTGTGTTTAACGAGTTTATAGATGCAGTAAGGAGGAAAGGGGGGGAGGAGGTAGAAATCCACATGAGCACTGGGGTCGTCATAAGATGGATTTTATATATATGATTCTTTCGGGAATTTTTTAAATAATGGTCAATTTCTAAATGCTCCAAACTTGTAATGCTCACGCACAAGTAAAAACATAATGTTTTTCAAAAGTATTGCGGTGATTGAAGCCCGGGATCGAAAATACCTCCAAAAATCAACCCTCCTCCGCAAAGATATGAGGGGAATGAGTCCGAAAAAAAGATTTTTGCTATTATCTTACTCTGAATTTAAATTTATTGACTGGTTTTAACTTTCATTGCATACTCTTTTTTCTCTAAAAAAAAGAGTATACAATGAAAGTTTATTGTTTTAATTCTGAATTAATAATACATAACAATAACAAAACTAGTAACGAACAAAAAACTAATAAATTAACTTTTGGGATATACTTGTTTACAAACTCAAATGATTTGAACCGAATCACTGCAATTTTTGTAATATTTTCTTTTAATATATCTTATATACCTAATAAGTTGATAAATAGTAGACAAAGAAATATAAAGTTGTAATATACAGATGATACAGTTTAGAACTTTATTCTGCTATATTTGTTTTATCTAGTTTTAGACTTTTTCCGGTAGGAAAAATGTTTTTATATTTTCTAATCTTTTACTTAAAGAGATTAAAATGATTTGAGGATCAGAAGTATTTATACCTAGAATGAAAATGTCAAATATCTTTGTTTCTCTACTATTTTTTCCTTGCATAATGTTCGCGATCAAATTTATAAATTCTGTGTCTAGATTCAATTGCTTCTTTCCCCATTAAACCAAGTGGAACTGGTGGATTAACAATAATTTCCTCAGCATGGGCTAATACTTTGCAAATGGAAGCTGGGACCTTGTACAAATCATATGCCTCAAACAACTTCTTATATGTACCATTGCAGTATTTATCAATTTTTCCCGGACCAATTTGCTCTTTGCAATTTGATTGCAATAAGAATGTTTTGTAATCTTATAATAACTTCTTCATTCATTTCTAAAATTTTGCTAAGTAATTGAAGGTCAGAAAATGCTCGTCGGCTTAAATTTCCGGTATTACTAGTTCCTGATCCGCCAACTCTTGGTTTATCAACTCTCAAACCAAATTCTTCAAATATCCTATGATAATAAAAAAAATTTTCTCAATAAAATATTGATCTTTTAAAACCTTTTTTCTTTCCAAGTTTTAATTTCAATTCTATGGGCCTGTTTATATGTACAAGGGCTAGCCCATTTACCGAGCTAGCCCGGAAAACAAGCCAGTTTTAAAATTGTGTTTAAATGAATTTTTGCCATAAAAAAAAAATAAAATCGTGGTCATCCTGGCTTTTTCCAACAGAGCTGGCCTCTTTATTGGTATAATAATAACTTTAAAGATGGCGGGTATTGACAAAAAAACACATTGCATTTTAACAATATGTTAAACTGGTGTTATAACATAAATAACGGTTCTTAAAAGCCTAATAGTATTATATAAGCTTCACAAAATTAAATTTGAAAATATTTTAAATATTATTCTTTTACGAAAACAATCAGTCACTTCAAAAGATAAAACAAGCAAGAGAGAGGCGCCTTAAAAGAAAAAATCGTAGCTGTTGGTTTAGAACTGGAAGAACTAATTCATGGTGGCATAATAAAATAACTGGTGTAGCTCCCATTGATGTATTGAAAACAAATTTTAGGCTTTCACGGTTTTTTTCATAAATTTGGTTTCATTGTTAAGCCCTTATTTATCTCCTGACCATCTTTCGCTTAACTCTAGAGCTCTATCAGCAGATAAAAAAGTAGCTGCTACTTTATATTACTTAAAAGATACTGGATCTTTGGGAATGACTGCAAATACTTTTGGAATCGCAGTATGCACTGCTTCTGCCGTTATAATTTCAGTTTCTAGGGCAGTATCAAAGTATCTTGAGCCAAAGTATGTATTTCTTCCAAGAAATCAAAATAAAATGCAAAATAAAGTTTCAGAGTGTGAAAGTAAATTTGGAATGACAAAAGCCTTTGGATACAACGATTGCACCCATATCCTTATTCGTCGTCCATTAACTAACTCACAAGATTTTTTTTTTACTATAAGCAATATTTTTCTCTTAGTGTTCAAGCTGTATGTGATTACAAAGGCTATTTTATGGATGTTGAGTGCAAGTAGGCAGGTAGTGTACATGATGCTAAAGTGTTTTCAAACTCAACAATAAATATGAAGTTAAGAAATGCTATTCTTCCTAAAACGTTTCAAAAACCAACAAAAAAAAAGCAGAGAAGATACCGAATTATCTTATTTGTGATCCAGCCTATCCATTACTATCATTCTGTATGAAAGAATATGAACATTGTTCAAATAGTGAAGAGGTAATTTTTAACAACATGCTTAGAGCAGCACGAAATCCTATTGAGTGCGCTTTTGATCGACTTAAAGCTAGATGGGGTATTTTAACAAGAAAGGTTGACCTTAAACTAGAGGCTGTTCCTATTGTTATTTATGAATGTTTTGTATTGCATAACATATGTGAAAAAACAAATTCTTATGTTGACGACGACCTAGCTAAATCACAAACAGATCTCATTAAAAAAGTAAAAAAGAATACAAAATTGTACCAAACCCAATATACTCTATAAATGAAGCTGAAGAATTAGTTATACAAAGAACTCTTGCAGACTTTATAAATAAACATACTCACACAAACTCACATACACACACACACACACACACACACACACACACACACACACACACACACACACACACATACCCACACATACACACACACACACATATATATATATATACATATATATATATATATATATATATATATATATATATATATATATATATATATATATATATATATATATATATATATATATATATATATATATATATATATATACATAAATATATATATATAATTATAATAATAATAATAATAATAATAATAATAATAATAATAAATATCTTGAACATTATATTTATAAAAACTCTTTATGAAACTATTTATTTTACTTTTTCTCAATACTTTCGACAGTGTTTTTATCTAGACAAGTATTTATTGGTAACACTATAGGACTAAGTTGCATTTGTGATGTACGTTAGGTAAATAATGATAGAACTAATTTTGGTTTAATGATTGTTGTTGAGTTTGTACTATCATAGCTTGTGCCAAAAGCTCAATAGAACAACTTATGCCATTTCCCAGGTCAGTCATTGATTTACCTACAGTGTTAATACTTTCTGTGAAGCACTTTGTCGATTCTCGCGTTACCTCTTCCATTTCTTTTCTAAATTGAGTATCGTCTCTAGCTTCTTTAAGCAGTAGTTGGTTGCGTTGGGCGGCTCTTTTGTTGTCAATAAGTTGTGGTACACAGCTTTTCCTTTTTTCAGGGTTATAAATACTATCTGCAGTATCACTGTTGTTGATTAACTTTAT
The DNA here is from genome assembly GCF_038396675.1 of Hydra vulgaris. Taxonomy (NCBI): domain Eukaryota; kingdom Metazoa; phylum Cnidaria; class Hydrozoa; order Anthoathecata; family Hydridae; genus Hydra; species Hydra vulgaris. The sequence continues at coordinate 26,937,610 of NC_088927.1, forward strand.
CTCTTCTGATAAGTCTTGATCAATTGAAAAATGAGTTTCTTTGTTTTCAATAAAATCCCCTTTAACAACAAATATAAGTGGTTCAATATTGGCCGGAACCACTCCACAAGGAGATGAGCAGGTCGTAAAACTCAAATATAATTATACCACCTCCACTTCGACTTCCACTCACAACTGCTTTCGAAAACTTTTGTCGCATTTCCTTCAATTTTTATTGAACTTGTTTAATTCCTCGTTTGATTACTTCTTTTGAGTCCTTTTCATTTAAAGTATCGATGGCAACAGGCCGAAAATACAACTCTTCATCTTTATTATAGATCTCTGCCATAGATAATCGAACTTCTCTATATAAATTAACTTTATCGGCATCAAAGTCAAGGTTTTTATAAAGCATCCTTACTTTATAGCTAATAGCACAATTTGAAAAGGTTCTTTACCATACTATGATCCTATTTTAAATTTTTTCTTTTTTTTTTTATCAATAAAAGGAGCCATTTTGAGTCAGAGTTGTCAGCAGTATAAATAAAACTTCAAATCATAAAATCGAAAATTAATTGTAAATTATAAAAGCAAAACAACTAAAATTTTAAGTACACGGTAGTTGCCAGTTTTATTATTAAATTTATTATTTTACGCGGAGGCTTTCAAACTAAAAAATGTAAGTATTTGTACGGATGCGTACAAATTTGTATAAGAAATTATCCCAGCCCGTTTGCCGAGATCTCGGCGAAGTAATAGTGATACCTCGCTATCCGCGCTAGCTCGTTTATTCATATAAACACAAAATAAAATTGTGTTAAAATATTGATGAAATCGATAACTCGGCAAACGGGCTGGCTCGCAAACGAGCCAGCCCGCTTTTTATATATAAACAGGTCCTATACAAAATATAAAAAATAAATTCAAAAAACCTAGTCCAAGCATGTAGTGGTGAAATGCCATTGCACAACGGCTGCCCATCTGTAACAAATTCTTCCTTAATGATTTTAAGATCTTTTATCATGTTAGATGTGGCGTGACAAAATAGACAACATTGTCGAAGAAGTTTTCGTGATTTAAACTAAGATTTTCCCATTAATGATTGAAAGGAAAAAACTATAGTTGTTTAAAACATACTTATGTCCTGGAACGTAAACTTTAACAAGATAAAAATTAAAAGTTTCTTTTTGAATTTATTATTTAATTTTTAATACCACTTCTTTATTTTCCTTTGACTACTCCAACATAATTGGTCTACAGAATCTAATACTCCGAGACATTATGTTATTCCTTAAAATAGTGTTTGAACTCGATTCTACAAATAGTCAAAGAGATTCTTGATGGTATTTGATATTTGATGATATTTGATTGATGATATTTGATGGTATATTTGATGGTATTTTGAGTGACTTCATGTTTCATCCATACCCCATTACTAATTATTATTAATTAATTAAAGTCTTTTTTTAATTTATTATCCAAATATTTTTGAATTTTCATTTCCTGTAGTTTCACAAGCCTCTTTGAAATGTCATCCATAAGATCCTGTAATTTAACTTTGGCTTTTGTTACAGTAACTTCAAGGGATGTTTTTAAGTTGAGCACTCGTTTTTTATTTCGGAAATGACTCGACAAGATAGAAATCTGCATGGTGCTTCTTTTATGAGTATTTATATAAACATTTTTTGAAAGTTTGTTATCTAAGAAATATGCAAAAGCTTCTTCAGACATCATTTTCTCTTGCAACGTGGTTAGCTGAGTATAAAGCATTTACAAATCGTGTTGCCTCTTTGTAACTAAGCAATTTGTAAACTGTAAACAACTTTGTAAGCTAAGCATATTGACTAACTTAAAGTCACGTTTATTAAATTCTGTTTTTTGTGCCACTAACAATAGCTTTTCGATGGAATCCGTTTTTGAATCAAGTAATATATTTGCAATCAATTGTCTTTTGGTGCGAGAATTCATTAAACTCTTTTGTTGGTCGTTATTTTTTTGCTTTTTTTATTTATTACGCCCTCTGGATTACCTGGAGATTCAACTAAATCAATTATTTTAAAGGCTGATTTAAGCTAAATCTGATTTCAACACTCAAATATTTCTTTATTTCGATATGATGCATGCGATATTTCAACGTATTTTGTAAGAGTTAGTTTTAATCTCTCTTTATAAATTTATATTGTCTTCTCTGACTTGAATTCTAGAAATAATGTAATTAAACCTACTATTTACAATATCCTTTTTTTTTTTGAGCAACAATTTGTCTTTGATTTCCTCCCTTATCTTAGTTCACTACAACAAACTTACAAAGTAAAAAGAAACTTTTTAACAACATTTAGAAACTCATGTGGTTTTTGTCCGATTATTGGGACATCAAAAATGCTTTATAGAATTATTTTTTCTTAAATTATGTATTTTAAAACTATAAACATATAAAATTAAAAAAAAATAACTTTTTTACTTTCAAGAACAACACAAAAACAAGTTTATATTAGGCTTTCATGCCTTAAGGCATGAAAAACTACAGGCAAAACTAAAGGCAAAAAAAAAAACTACTTTAAAGTAGTTTTATTTTTCCTTTAGAAATGCATGAAAAAAATTATTTTTATTTGAAGATGTTTTTTATTTTCTAAAAAAACATCAATTTTTCAAAATTATTTAGCGCTCAAGATTGCGGATGATCGCAGCCACACTTCTCAGGAAAATTAGTAGACGCTATAGACTAATAATATCAAAATATGGAAAGGTAAAAAATTTAAGCAATTTATTAATTCTTTATCAAAGTTAAAATTTAGAACCTTTTTGATGAATTTTTATTTTTCAGTTTTTCAAAAACTTTTCACGAAATATTTTTATTTTCATTTTTAACAGTCTGTATTATTACCTTTCCAATAATGTAGATATTGTCAATTTTTCAATAATCTATATATTAAAAAAAAATGATCACTAAAATCCAGCATCTTATCATCTAAATGAGAATCAAGTTATGTAACCTCAAAAACTATAAAAACTTTTAAAAGAGCATTAACAAAAGTATATTTTATCAAGATTTGTTGAAAAAAATTAAAATGAGAATTTTTTTAATATAACATATTGTGAGCAATATTATGTTAAAAATCTAGAACAAAAAAAAAGTCTTTTAAACGTCTCTTGAACGTTTTGAATGTCTTTTGAACGCCTTTTAAATGTTTTAGACGTTCAAAAGTCTTTTTTTCAGGTCCTGTGCCCACAAAGGGTCACATGACTATTAGTTAAAGAATTATTAGAAAGAGATAAGTCTGATAAAACTTATTAAGTGACGAATAAATCAGACTTTGTGCCTAATGAAGACTTTTTGATAATTGAGTCTGTTAGACAATACATAATATATTTCATAATTATTTTCTTATTTAGTTGATAAAAAAAAATGATATCTTGTAAATTTAACTGAGAGTGAAATGAAATTTAAAAACTTTGCTAAATTTAACTTAATTTGGAAACTGAATTTAGTAACTAGTAAATAAATTTAGTAGATAGTAACTTTACTTGTACTTAATTAAGTGAAATCCGAAAATATATTTCTTATTCAACACCGAAATCAAAGCTAAAGTCAACTTATTGTTTATTATAGTATATATGTATATGTATATATATATATATATATATATATATATATATATATATATATATATATATGTATATATATATATATATACGTATATATATATATATGTATGAATATATATATATTTATATGTATAAATATATATATACATATATATAAGTATATATATATATATATATATATATATATATATATATATATATATATATATATATATATATATATATATATATATATATATATATGTATATGTGTATATATATGTAAATATATATATATATATACAGATATATATATATATAAATATATATATATATATATATATATATATATATTTATATATATATTTATATATTTATAAAAGTATATATATTTATAAATCTTTATATATTTATATGTATAGAAGGGCAATTCCACCGTTATATTCGGTACATTATGATTTTTGTAGTGTCACATTTTTAGGTATATATTTTTTACTTTAACAGCATAAATGTTTACAGTGCTGCACAGTGAAACAAAATCGAGTTTTTTGTGCAAAAATTATTTTCGTAGTTTTTTTTATTAGAATAGCTATATTTATATATAAAATGCATAAATAAAGTAATAAACATGTAATTGTATAATATAAAAAAATATATTAAAAAAATTGATTACTTTGGTGAAAAATACGAAATATTTTTAATGGACATGACAACTTTTATCAGTGAAACATTAAAAATATTACCTTTCAATGCATGTATTTGTCATAAAATAACTTTTTTAGATTTATATTTACAAAACTTATATATTATAAGAGTATTGAAAGATTTTGTATGTTTTATTTGTGTACAAAACATCTTTTTTAAATGTTCAGTATTTCTCATCAACTGACCATTAACCGAAGACCAATCTTTTGTTATAACTTTTTTTATTGCAAAAAGTTGCAAAATATTTAGCATGAGATTTACATAGTCAAATTGTTGGAGGATATTGGAGGATAGTTTATCTGATACCTAATAGTAAAGGTTAGAAGCAAAAAAACATCGAAAACTGTCTGTTTTCGATGCAAAAAAACTAATGATTACATTTACGTTAAATTATTTTTAAAGCCTGAACGAAAATAAAATTCTTAATTAAAATAATATATTTTAAAATGAAAGTCAATAAAGTTAATTTTAAACAATAGTAGCGTAAGAAAGTTGATAAAAAAAAAATGCAAAATAGCGTTTTGGAACACATGTCAAATTAACGTGTAAATAACTGCACAAAACTACGCTTAAATTAATATTTAATGTTTTTTTAACTAAATATTTCCTCCAATGAACATGAAATCACCAATATGACAAATTTTTACCGTTCAATCCTGATATTGATTTTTTGGTATTTTGGCACACTCTGTCCAACTGTGCGCTGGCCAAAAAGATCCGACCACGCATTGTTTATCTATGTATACAGTATGTACATTGTAGTGAAGGCGCTTTCCTTGGAATTTTACCATCACGCTTTGCATGCCTGATTGGCTAGTTATCAGCCAATCAAAACAGTTGTACCATTCTTATATATACCATCGCATGCGTGACTGTGAATTACTACTTGCATTTGACTATGGCGACAACATAAGCTGGAAAACGTGCTAAAATATAACTTTTGATGGAAGACAAGAAGTCTAAACGTTCGATTGCTGCACGTTTACAAATGCCTAAGACAACTGTTCACGACGTCATTCAGCACATCAAGTCAAGAGGTACCAGCGCTGCAGGAAGATCCAGTGGCAGGCCGAGATGTACGAAGACTGCACGGCGTATCATTGCGTCAGGTACATCTCGGCAGATCACACGCTACAACGCCCGTTATGTTGCTCCAGCGATAAAACCTTGCCCTGCAATTATGATTTTGGGAGCAATTACTGCCAGAGGTCGAGCGGGAATCAATCTCATGCCTCCATGTCAAATTATCAAAGCTATTAATAATTTGCAAATAATAAAGGAAAATGTTCCTATTTGGCTTAGAACTAGCAATTATATATATATATATATATATATATATATATATATATATATATATATATATATATATATATGTATGTATATGTATATGTATATGTATATATATACATACATATATATACATACATATATATATATATATATATATATATATATATATATATATATGTATATATACATATACTTATACATACATATATATGTATATATGTATATATATATATATATATATATATATATATATATATATATATATATATATATATATATATATATAAAACTCTCATATATCGGTGTTGACATATATATATGTATATATATATATCGACAACGAAGTCGAAGCTAATATACACTATATATATATATATATATATATATATATATATATATATATATATATATATATATATATGTATATATATATATATATTTATATATATATACATATATATTTATATATATATATATATATATATATATATATATATATATATATATATATATATATATATATAGTATATATTAGCTTCGACTTCGTTGTCGATATATATATATATATATATATATATATATATATATATATATATATATATATATATATATATATATATATATATATATATATATATGTATATATATCTATACATATATATATATATATATATATATATATATATATATATATATATTTACTGTATATGCACATATATAGATATATATATAAATATATATATATATATATATATATATATATATGTATATATATATATATATATATATATATATATATATGTTATGCAGTATATATTGCCTTGCAGTACTTACAGTATATATATATATATATATATATATATATATATATATATATATATATATATATATATATATATATATATATATATATATATATATATTATACAGTCTATATTGCCTTACAGTAATTTGTAACCCGAACATGAAAGGGCATTTGCTGCTCCTTATTCAGACCGATGTTTTTATGTAAGTCTGACTCAGCATAAAGTTTTACTCGAAAACTCAGAAAAATAGGAGAAGGAAAGGAAAGTCATGTACTGTCTACTTTCGAAATAAACAACATATAGTTAGGCACCCTTTTGTAATACTTTTTCTTCGAAGATAAATTAAAGTACACTTTAATAAATTTATAAATAAAAAAATTCTTACTTTTATAAAAGAAAAATATTGAAGCAAACAAGATGCCGGGAGCATTCTTCATCCTAATTAAATTAAAAGAAGTATATCAAAGATTGAGAAATTATAAAAGAAAAAAACTTGCCGACTGAAAAAAAAATCTAACTAAAAATTTTATTGCATTGTCGTTGATTAAAATCTGTCATCTCTAGATGACAAATTTTATATTTTCATCATAATTTTCCATTTCATTGTTTCATTATATTTCATTATGTTTTATTATATTTTCATCATAATTTTTCCATTTTCTTCATTCTTTTTTTTTTTTAATTTTATTTATTTTGTCAGTAAAAATAAAATACATTGCCGTGTTATCTAAATAAAATCAACATGACCGGGGTTAGATGGAGACATTATTTGCCTTATGATTACGACCCAACGTACTTTCTTTAGCAAGCGTTTACCATTAAAAGATAAACATAATCAATCTGTACCATTCAAAAATTATATACAAGTATTCAAAAATATGGTAAGATAGTTACTAATCTATAATCAAAAAATAAAATAAAAAATAATCCAACCTAAAAACTCAAGACAAGTTAATAGGATAATTTAAAGAACATTTAGAGACAAGTTAATAAGATAGTTGCTAAAAAAATTAAAAACAAAAAGAAAAATTTAGTTCATTACCTAGCTAGCACACACGTAAGCTCTAAACTTCCTAATGTTGTATTCAAAAAACAGTGCGTTGATACAAAAGTGGGTTGATACGCAGAAGGTTAATACAAAACTTACAATTTATTTTTCGTAAGTTTAACTCTCAAATTATGCTTAATTTAAGCAAGAAAAAGTTACTTTAGGTAGAAAATACCTTAAATTAAGCGTGACTTAAAAATTTGCTTAGCTCACATATGCTGACTTTTCTGTTAAAAGTTGTGATAAGTATAAAAGATCAAAAATGTGTTAATGAAGTTTTGAAAAATTTTTCATTTTATTCTATTAGAATAATATTTGTTTGTGTGTGCCAACAAATTTAAAAGCTGTAAATTGGTGCGACTGAAACTTTCAGTCTGAAGGGGAAAAAAAATGATTTTGTTAATATAAGGCTCAATAAAGTTATGTTTATTAAAAGATTAAGTTATGTTTAATAAAATCTTCTATCTTCTATATATATAAAAGGCAATGTGTGTGTGTGTGTTTGTTTGTTTGTTCTCTATAGAAATCCAAACCGCCGGACCGATCTCGATGAAATTTGACATGGGGATAGTCCTCGAGGGGGAGAAGGTTCTTAGCTGGGTTTTGACCCCGTAACCCGATCCCCGGGGTCAAGGGGGCCCAAAAATGGGCACCCCTGACCCCGGGGTCAGGGGGGACCAGTTTTTGGGCCGATTTTTTAGGCCCATTTTTGGGCCCATTTTTGTTTACAGATATCAGGTAAGCCAGTTTAAATATTAACCCGGGCAACGCCGGGTAACTCCAGCTATATATATAAAGGGCAATGTGTGTTTGTGTGTGTTTGTTTGTTTGTCTTCTCTTCTATTTATATAAAGGGCAATGTGTGTGTGTGTGTTTGTTTGTTTGTTCTGTATAGAAATCCAAACCGCCCGACCGATCTCGATGAAATTTGGCATGGGGGTAGTCCTCGAGGAGGAGAAGGTTCTTAGCTGGGTTTTGACCCCGTACCCCAACCCCCGGGGTCAAGGGGGCCCAAAAATGGGCCCCCCTGACCCCGGGATCAGAGGGGACCATTTTTTGGGTCCATTTTTGTGTACAGATATCAGGTAAGCCAGTTTAAATATTGGCCCGGGCAAGGCCGGGTAACTCATGCTAGTATATTTATAATGCATAAACTGGAGAATCTAATTCATAAAAATATTTTTTATAATTATAGTCAGTTAATTAAGTCTTATATTACCGTTTTCAACTTTCAAACTTGTTTCATTTTTATATATCTATATATCTATATATATATATCTATATATATATATATATATATATATATATATATATATATATATATATATATATATATATATATATATATATATATATATATATATATATATATATATATATATATATTCTTTTAAATATTGAAGTCTTATTTAAATAGTAATATGGTTTCAGGTGGTCAAATGTATCAAAATATATAAGTATGGTCTAAATACTTTAATTTTTTATTTAAATTAAGGTACTAAAGTGTATTGCTCCTTGGCAATTGCATATCAATAAATATCCATCACATATTAATTCTTATTAAACTGCTTGAGCAATAATTTCCAAAAACAATTTTTAGAAAATACTGAGTGATAGTTCCATTTTTTTTTTTGCCATAAAGTTTATATAGTCAAACCACTTTACTATGCTGAATTGTTACCTAATTTCTTTTTATATGAAGAATAATAGCTAATGTTATTTTCTTTAGTTATTGATATTAAATATAGCCTGAGTATAGTTCTTTATTGTTCCTTTTTTTTGTTTTTTTATAGTGGAGAATAAAATAGATACATTATTTCTAATTGTACAACATAAAAACATCAGTTTTTATGTTGTAGTTTTTTCAAAAAGGATGAAGATAATCAACATTGCTCGTTTTTTCTCGAAATATAGATACTTTTGTAATCAAGAATCACCTTTTTTTTTTTTTATTGCACAAATTCAAAATCTCAATCAACAATTATTGTCTTATTGTCGATGATGAAGCTTACAGTAATCAAAATAAATCCAATAATCTTTTAATTCTTGTTGATGTTATTATACAATCTCTTGCCGTTGTTTGAATATCCTCTGACTGTCAGATGAAGTCTATTAATATGAATATAGTTTATAAAAACAAAATAAGTTCAAATTTTTTGTTTTGTTTTTTAAATGCACTGAATGTTTATGGAATATGAACTTCTTTACCAGTCAAAAAGTTTCAAATAAAACTTCTGATAGAAAAGATCATTACAAAAGCAATGGTTTTGTGAATTTGAGACATCATTTTCAGAGATGAAACGTTTAATGTGTTGTGATACTAATAATACCTGGGGCAAATTTCAAGCAGACAATGTTATTGAAACATGTGTATAAAGAAAAAGACAGGTTGATGTATTTAGGGATAAAATCAAGTCAATATTTATTGATTTATCTAATAAAAACAAATTAGAAAGGCATGTTATGAAAAAACTTAAAACAATAAAAATCCAATAAAAGTTCAAAAATTTAGGAGGGGTATCCAAAAGACAAAGTGGTAAACTAATTTTTTATTTTGAACTAATACCCTTGATAACATTTATGTAACATTTTGCGAAACAAAAAGATAGTTAAAAAGTTAAAAGTATAGCAAAAAAATCAAGTGATAAATTAACCAACATTGGAATCAAATTAGAGCAAAGTGAAAAGGTTGATCAAGACAAAGAAAGAGATTTAATAACTTATTTTGCTGGAAGTTTTAAGTGACTTTAGTTAATTCAATCGATATTTTGGTATTTGATATTTTTTTTGATATTTGAAATTAGGTTATCATTTTTTAATTTTTTGGAATACTTATTTATAGCTTTAAAGTTTTTCAGTTTTGCTAAATATGAATTTCTGTATGGAAGTTAAATAAAGCTTTCAAAAAACTTTTATAAGTTTAGAATACTTCTTTTATAAAATTAGACTACTGGTCTTACATTGAGGAGTGATAACAAATCTTTAGAAATGAAATAAAAGTTCAATTTAATAACTTAACTTATTTTTTTAAATGTTGATTATATTAAACTGTTTTTTCTCAGACTGCTATTTTTTAGCATGCTGCAATAAATAACTTGAGAACTACTCGTTATGATGCTTTAAAATTTTGTACATTTGTAGTATTATATATGATAAAAGTTCGAAAGTGACGAATAATTTTCTGCTAATTAGTTGTTTATGCTAAAACCTTTTAATACTTCAAGTCCAAATTTAAAGTTTTAATTTTTTTTTTAATGCAATTTTTTACTATTTTAAGAAAAGAAATTAATAATTTTTGTTGAAAATAAATCATTTTAGAAATTTGATCACCTCATGTTATTGTAGTTGTTAAATAGATGTTATTAGATTTATTATAATTATTAAATAATTATTACAGGTAGTAGTTAATATTCTATTAGCAGTCTTTATTCAACTAGGTTATAAATCATTAAAAGCCCTAACTAAAATTTCAATTAATTTCCAAGTTTATAACTCCTTTAAAATAGTGCTTTTAATAGTTGCGCTGATCAACAACAACAAAAATTTTCTGTTTCTGAACAAACAATGCGATTTATAACAGCATATCTCATTAGGGGTAAAGTTCATAATATTTGTCAAAAAATATGTTTTTCAAAAGTGAATGATGACTTATGTCATCCAAAGTTTCAAATAAAGAGTACTTTTATAGAGAATTTAGGATCTATAATCCCTTAATATAATGTTTAAATTTATTTTTGTAACTTTTTGTTAAGTTTATATTTATTTTTACATTTTAACCAATGTTTTTAGATTAAAGCATAAAAAAAAGTTCCTATAGTAATTGCAAAAGTATTTGTTATATAATATGATATATAATAGTTCCTCTATTGATACATTTATACTAGTTAGTTTATTTTAGTTAAAAATGTAAATGAATGATTTCTTATTTGTTTATAATTTAACTCTAACTTAGTTTACTTTAAACTTACCTTTTGCGCAAATTTTGCACAAACGCTGAGAAATTTTTGTGAAAACCCAACAGTTACGAAGAGAAAAATTTGCGTACGGCTTCCGTATTTTACGCAAGAGTTACAAAAGTTTTCCCTAAAATGTTTTGTCTTTTTTCAGCAACGGCAGACACTTAATTCAACTATTTAAACAAGAATCGTTTTGCAATTAAAATCTTTTTTTACATATTTAAGTTTTTGTATTTACTGATTAAAACTTTATTATTTAATTAGTTAATCACTTCTAATTTTTATAATTTATTTATAGATATATTTATTGAAATACATACAGGAACCAAAAGTTAAAAGCCAGAGCTGAGAATTTTTAAGGCCAGGCTCCAGTTGTTGTAATCTTTTGCAAAGCATTTTTATTAGACATAAATATAAAGCTCAAAACAAACGTTGAGATTTCGCTCCATATTCAAAAGCTGGCTACTTTAAAAACCAAAAAACAGTGTCACCGCGTCTGAATATTGAGAAAACTATAACAAAAACGCCATATCAGTTGACTTGTCAAAAATCTTTGGTCACGTTGATGGACATATACTACTCTGTTGTGCAATTAATATTTAATAAAATATTGTTTATTGGCTTTTAACAATTCCTACAAAACTGGAACTGAAACTTACGGAAAAATTAGAAAATCACAAAAATTTAGTCACAAACAGTGCTTCAATAGATTTCATATTTTTAGTTGACACTTAAAAAAGTATCTTTGAAAACAAGCCCAACTTAAAATATTCAATAAAATGTTGTATAAATTAAGTGCGCAAGTCATTGAATAAATATGATTTTGACTTATTCTTGCAAAACATTTTAAATAAAAATTGTGTTAGATATAATAAAAAAGTTTGAAAAATTGATAACAAAGTTAATAAAGCTTCTCAACTTGATGCGTTAAAGCAAAAACCAATCCTACACAGAAATGCAAAATAATGCATAAAAGCAAAAAAGTTTTAACTGATATAAAATGGCAAAAAATTGAGACTAGAGTATGATCTTATGTAGTCATTCGGGGTAGAAATGGAATATGGTTCAATTTTCCAAGTGTAACGTGAAAGACGTGGATTAGGTAACATATAACTTAAATTTAAGCTTCTGATAAATTTGGGTTGCTTAAGTTTTATTTGATCTTGAAGACATTGTTTTATAATGAGAACAATTATTTAATCACTTTTTTTTATGATAACTATCAAAAAGTTTTAGATTTTTATTGATTAATGTAAGACATTTTAACTTTCAAACCGTGTTTTCTTCATTTTGCAAAACTGTCAGTTACAACCTTTATTCATGAGCCCATAGTTTTTTTTTTTTTTTTTTTTTTTTTATTTATAGTCAGAATTACAATTTTGTTAACGTTACAACAAGAACGCGGATACTCGCAGAAGATCATAAGATCTTGTCATCGAGAACCGCCTAAACAGATATTAAATAATAAATAATCCTTTAATAATTCATAGACAAATATTCACACATAAATACAAATATAATTATTTATACATATTTAAACATACAAACATGTAAATAAATATACTTACACATCAATATATATATATAATATACACATACAAATAATACGCACAAATACACATACATATATACCTATATATGTATATATATATATATATATATATATATATATATATATATATATATATATATATATATATATATATATATATATATATATATATATATATATATATATATATATATATATATATATATATAAGTTAAGATAAAAGATTTCGTATATATAAATTACGATAAAATATTTCCTAAGAGTATTAATAAAAAACAAAACAAACTTAAAAATATATCAGAATGTTTTCAACTGAGAAAAGAATTTCTTTCAATTTTCTTTTAAATAAGAAAAAGTTCCATTCATGAGAGAAATCAAAAAGTTTTAACACTATTTTGTTCCATAAAAATGCTCCTCTAAATGAAATACAAAATTTACCAAAATTAGTTTTGAAAACTGGTTGAAGAATAAAATTTTCATTACGCAAATTGTATTTATTTTTGACTTTTAAAGAATATAAATTGTGAAAAGAAATTGGAGATGTGCGAGACTTACATTTAAACATAAAACACAATACATTAAAAATATTAAGTTGATATATATTAAGAATAATCATTTCGTTTAAAAGAGGCTTAGCATGATAAAATCGATGTTTAAAATTAATAAGTCGTGCAACATGTTTCTGTTGGCGATAAAGTGGTTCTAATTTAGATTTACAATGAATAAAAGAGTGGTAAAGCTGAATTAAAGTATGTTTATTTAGCATGCTTCTTTTTTTAAATAGTATTCCTATACTTTTGGAAATTTAAGAGGATAAGTTTTCATTGTGTTTTTTCCATGTCAGATTTTCATCAATAAAAACCCCTAAAAAATTTGTAGCCGTTACTCTTTTAATTTGAATGTCATCTATAAAAAGAGCAGGCAATTCACTTGGTAGAAGATGTTTTTTGTAGTATGGATGAAAAAGAGACCATTTTGTTTTTTCAATTTTAAGAGAAAGCTTATTTGATTTAAACCATTCTGAAATTTTAATTAATTCTATGTTCATACTTTGAAATAGGGTAATTATGTTACTATGAGATAGAAAAAAATTCGTGTCGTCAGCAAACATAATTGTCATTAAATTAGATGCTTCATAAAGATCGTTTATGTAAATGAGAAATAGGAGAGGTCCTAGGACAGACCCTTGAGGAACTCCGCATGTTACATCTAACAAGTTTGATTTCGATGATACGTCATAGTGGACAAATTGCTTTCTATTACTTAAATAACTTTTTAAAAGCTTCAAAACATTGCCAGAGATTCCATAATATTTAAGTTTTTTAAAAAGAATTTTATGATCTATCGTATCAAAGGCTTTAGACAAGTCAATAAAAATGCCTAAAGTAAATTTGGAACTTTCAAATGATTCAGTAATATATTGTGTTATTTGGAGTAGGGGAACCTGTTGTACCTTTGACCACGTTGTACCTTTGGTCACTCTACTCTGTTGGCTTACTATTATTATTTAAAAAAAACGGGAAGTGTCATTTGAAATAGTAGTCCATGACAACTCTTCTTATCGTAAAACATTATACTTGGGATAGATGGTATTGATCCACAAGCAATTATAAGTTTTGACTCTTAAAAAGTAAATATTTGTGTTAATCTTATTCTGATTTTAAAACTGTGATAAATTGTTGTTTGATTGATCTACGACATTATAAACATTACCCAACATCTTTTTTTTGTTATGGAAAATTTTGGATGATTATGTCTGACCGTAAATGGGGATTAAGACAATAACTGTTAAAGAAACCAATCTCGTGTACCTTTGACCAGTCAAGGACGTTGTACCAATAAAAACTGCTTCCTCGGTAATTTGCGGACTTTAGGAGGGCAAGATTATAAAATTTATAATCTACCTTATTAGGCGTCGTCCGTGCTTTATTGCTTTTTAATGCAAAATTGTTTCTAGTATTATGATGATGAAATAATTCCATTGAATTTTAATGCAATTCACTATTTATTCTTGAACCACTACTACACTTAGAATAATCAATTTTGTTAATTTAGTTAGTTGGACAGCTGAAGCAATATTATTGTCAAGTTCTATTTATTACCTAGTTTCTGCTCAGCTATAGGGAATTAAATGTATCGAAATAGTTAATTAATTTTGTTAATATATTTTAGTTTTAAAATGCCAAGGAGCAAGATTGGTGTTTTTCGCAAAAAGATTTCCAAAATGGATATGCTAAATGCAGTGAATTTTGTGCTTCAACAAAAAATGAGTTTAAGTGAAGCTGCAAGACATTGCAACATTAAAAAGTCAACTTTAATATATCAGTTGAAGCAGTTTAAAAAATCTGGTAGTTGCGAATATTTATATTCACATACCAAACCAAAAAAAGTATTCTCAACTGAAGAAGAATTAATTTTGGTAAACTACTTGGCAGATGCTGCAAATATGCATTATGCACTTACATTAAAGCAGATAAGATCCTTTGCATATGAGTATGCTTTAGCAAATCATAAAAAAATTGAAACTTCATGGATGAAAAATAAATGTGCAGGTGAACAATGGCTGCGAGATTTTCGCAAAAGATATAATAACAAGCTATCTCTACGTAAACCACAACCTACAAGTCTTGGTAGATCTTCTGCATTCAATAGAGAAACTGTAAGAATTGTATATAAAAATTACAAAAATGTTTTAGAACGTTATCATTTTGACCCATCAAGTATTTGGAACTGTGATGAAACAGGAATTACCACAGTCCACGTAACACCAAAAATTCTAGCTCCAAAAGGTAAAAAACAAATAGAGAGCATAACTAGTGCTGAACAAGGCAACAATGTAACAATGATTGCAGCCATTAATGCTACTGGAAATAGCATCCCACCATTACTTGTATTTCCACGTGCTAAATTCAAAGACTACATGTTAAATAATTGTCCTCCTGGAAGTGTAGGAGCAGCTAATAAGTCTGGATGGTCAAATGAAGTCATTTTTGTGCAATTTCTTGAACATTTTATTAGTAATGTGCGATCGTCAATTAAAAAACCTGTTCTTTTATTAATGGATAATCATGAGAGTCATGTAAACATTTCTGTTATTGAGTTAGCAAAAAAATCAGGCATAGTTTTAATGACATTTCATCCTCACACAACCCATAAAATGCAACCTCTTGATCGTGGTGTTTTGGACCATTTAAAACTTTTTATAACAATGCCATGAATAACTGGATGATATCACCAGGCAATGCTGGTAAACCAGTCACAATTTATGATATATCTTACCTTGTTGGTCAAGCTTATCCTCATGCTTTTGTACCAAATAATATTATAAACAGTTTTAAATGTACTGGGTTTTATCCATTTAATGAAAATATTTTTACTGATATGGACTTTTTAGCTGCAAATGTTACTGATAGGCCAATAGTGAATACTGAAGCTTGCCTTTCTAATGAGATTATTGATGTTAAAACTGCTCCATCCAGTGTACCATCAACGTCATCTATTGTTTTAGGGGAAATCCCTACTGTGAGTTTACCATCAAGATCAATTGTTTCACCTGAGATAATACGACCTCATCCTAAAGCTAAATTAAGAAAAACAAATACTTCAAAAAGACGTAATAGAAAATCATGTATTTTAACTGATACCCCTGAAATTAAAGTTATTCTAGATTCAAAATCTAATAACCAACAATTTAAAAAGACCTCTTCAAGCAAAAGAAAAAAAATGGCAAAGCAGATTATTTTTAGTCAGTCTGACATATGTTTAAATGATGAAAGCTCTAATGAAATTGATTTTGGAGTAAATATACTTGATAATGAAAGTGAAATTGTTTCTGGAGATTTTTTAATTGTCAAGTTGGCTGGAAAGAAATGCTCTAGATTTTATGTAGCAGAAGTTTTAGAAGTTTTTGGTATAGTTTACAAAATTAAGTATCTTAAGAAATCAGAAGACTTTTGTAACAAGTTTATAAGAGAAGATGACAATCTTTATGATTTGGAACTTAAGGATATTATTATGAAACTTCCACCACCAAATATTGGTCATGGTTCATCTAAGCGTCAGTATCTTATGTTTGATGTTGATCTGACTATTTGCAATAGTTAATATATTTTACTCTTTTATCATTGTATTTTTTGTTGTCATCATTAAGATATTTTCTATAAAAAGCATTATGATCATATGTAAATGAATATAGACCGCCAGCTAACATAAGTTATAAAAATATATTTTTGCTCTTTTCTTATCTAAAATAATAAAAATAACTGTATATATTAGAAAATATGTTTTGTACAATTAAATCGCGTTTAAAGTTTTGGACCTTAATCCTAATTATTTCATGTAAGTAGCATCTAACTATAGAAAATATGTGACTTTATCTAAATAGTTATAATAACTGATTTTATTGAAAAAAATTAGTTATACTGAGTATCGTAACTTTAATACACAAGTCTTTGCAAGATTGTAAGGATTGATTTTTCTAGTTTTTTTTTAGACAATTAGGATTGATTACAAAATAATTAGATTTTTTTTATTGATATAAGATGGACCAAAAGTTTCTATATAATATATAACAAGCTAAAATATTAAAAAGGGTTCAAACATTGCATGATTTTTTAATAATAACATTTTGGTCAAAGGAACAACGCGCATCGGTCAAAGGTACAACGTACGTGTTGTACCTTTGACCAATAGACTTCTTTTTTTAAAACGCGGGAAAAAGATACTTCTTGGTCAAATGAAAAAAAAGTTTTAAGTATAATTTTTGGGCAAAATATAAGAGAATATTATAAAGTTTGAATGGTTTGGATTTACTCAATAGGCTACGCAAAAAACGCCTTAAAGCAAAAAGTGTTCAAAGGTACAACAGGTTCCCCTATAGCGTGTTCAGTGGAGTTATTTTTTTTAAACCAATATTGATTTTTGTATAGGATATTATTTTGAGAAAGATGATTAAAAATTTTATTATAAAGAATTCTCTCTATAATCTTTGAGAAAACAGAGAGAACAGATATTGGACGGTAATTACTAACATTAAGTAAGTCTCCACCTTTAAATATTGGTGAAACTCTAGCTATTTTTAGCTAGAGTTTCACCAATATTTAATATAGTTGAGTTACAGAAAAAATCCAGTGACATTAAAAATGTGTCAAAACTGCTTTTTTTTAGAAATTTTATAATAGAAGTTTTAGAAATTGTAAAAGTCATAGATAAAATTAATATATTTTCCTAAAAAATTTATAAGGATGCTTTAACAATTGCAACAAAAATATAAAATAAAACCATACAAAAATATAGTTTGCAACAATCTCTTCAAATGAATCCACGTTTTGAACATTTTAAAGAATATTTTAATAGGTCTTTCATCATTCCGTTCATAGATAATATGTTGCAAAAATTGAACAAATGAGTTTAAATAATTCAATTATAATTGAGTTTTTTTTTGTTCAGAAAAATGGTAACTTATAAATAAAACGAAAAGCTCACATAAATTCTGAAAGTAGTCTTATCAGCTTTCACTTTTTAAAAAATGCGATAGAAAATGTGGCTTTAACCAGATAAATGACCCTCAAGTGCTGCTTATGCTCATAAAGAATGTAGTAATGGATGTGCGCCAAAAAAAATTGTCAAACATTAAGATTGCTCTTTCTTTGTCTTTTTTTTTTTTACTTCTAAAAAAATAGGAACACGTTCGTTGGGAAATTGTAACATTTCAAAACACACAGATCAAATTTACCCTTTCGCGACTGAGTTAAAAACATCAATAATACTGCGCGTAAAATAACGAATTTGGATTATGAACAATTGAAAGGCCATAAAATAAAAACTTCTTGTCGGAATATAACAAACGAGACCTTGTTTTTTTGTTAGAGAATAGACTCTCATAATTTAAAAAAAAAAGTCACGTGATTGAAAATACAACATCGAATAAACAAAAGTATATAACTTCTTAATTTAATCTTAAAATATTAACAGATAAATTCATAAACATAGTTTTTAATGTTAAATAAAATAGACATTTATAGTGGTGATCAAACAAACAAAAAAATTAAACAAATTTGATAATTTAATCAAAAGATATTTAACTTTTTGTAAAGGCACCAACAAATTGGAAATTTCCTTAAAAAAAAATATATACACATAAGGCTTGAGAAAACATTTTATGTATGAGTAAACATACATAATATCTTTTTAGGAATAGTCTAAAGCAGTATGGTAAATTTGAAAACACTCATCAGGATGTAACCCGGGTTGTGATGGACAGAAATTACAAATAAAAACTGTTTTCAAAGGATTTTCTTTGGCGGTTAGTCTGCCCTTTGCATAATAAACACGACACCTTTTGTGGTGCCTATCATTATTGTCTGCCTTGCCTGGTGACAATATTGAAGGAAAATGTCTGCCATTAAGTCTATAAAATCCTCTCCAACAACAAGACAAGGGTTGTAATGGATCTCAGGGGTTAGTGAAAATACAACTTTATGTTACTCAGCAAAAAATCCAAGTATGAAATGTGCCTGCTAGTATTATGTATAAATCTTTTGTGAATTTAAACATTGGAGAATTAGACGAAAAGCTAATTCATGTACCATTTATTGGATTTTCGAAGAGCCTGAATTCTATGTAACTACTGGTCTACCCGGTCAACACCACCCATATGCACATTGTATGACTTGACCATTGATGGTTTGAGTATAATGTAACCATCTTTATGAGATTTTCCTGTTTCCACCATCACTGGATTGTGATATGTTGACAGCATGTAAACAATTTTTTATTTGTTACCTGATTTTTCTTTAGTTGCACGATATTTGCAGGCTAACACTTTATTGTTTTTGCTGCGAGTTTTGTAAAAAACAGCAGTCCTTTTTGCAACTTGATCATTCAAAATTTCTTTGCTGTAGTGTTTTAAGTTTGCGCAAAGAGTTCCACAAATATAAGTCTTCTTGGACAAGAGGAAGCTGGCAATAGAAGGGCTTGTATAGTAATTATCAGTAAAAACTATGACCTTTATTTAGAAGTGGTCCCATCAGCTCTATTGGTTTACATTGGCCTGAAGGTATTGTAGAATTTTTGTCATCATCATACATTGCAGTACCACAGTACACTAGGAAATCATATGAAATACCGGCTGTAGTCAGCTCATATACCTTTATTCCAAATCGTGCACTTTTTGTCTTTATATATTGACGAAAATGCAACCTGCCTTTAAAAAGATCAAGGGATTCATCAACACTCAAGTGTTGTCCTGGACTGTAAACTTTTCGACAACGCTTTCTGATCATATTGAGGAATGGTTTGACCTTATGCAATCAATCTTTATTAGGATCATTAAGACTATGATTGGGATCATTATTGTTATTGAAATGAAGAAGTTTGAGGATAACCTTGAAACGGTCTCGAGACATGGTTTTCAAAAAGATTGGTGTCCAATAAAGATCATCCGTGGACCAATACATGTTCAAATTTAGTTTATGTACAATACCTATTAATATAATTAGACCAAAAAAGGATTTCATTTCAACTACTGTAACAGCTTCCCAATTCTTAAGGTAAGAGTTATTGGCCTTTTAAGGGTGTTTGCTCAAAAAATCTTTGCAGTATCGGTTACTTTCAGAAACAATATGTTCTAAAATAGGATTGGTTAAGTAAGCTTTAAAAAAGTTGAGAGTACTGTCTCCACCTATTCTAACATTTAGACCTTTAGTGAAAAGAATGGAAAAGTTTTATTATATTTTTCCTCATTATCAGCATCAACAGCTCCCACTCTAACTGTAATTCTGTTTGATCAGGAATAACACAATTATTGAACTGTTGATGTGATCGACTACCACGAACACGAGGAAACCTAACCCTAGTTTGGCCTCGGTTAGGTTGTAGATTATAACAAGCACCTCTTTCTAAAATAGCAACACGATCAAAAAAATGTAAACTTACATTTCTACTTCCACCTCTGGTTCTCACATGATTCTAGGGCTGTGAAACATTATAAGATAGTTGTTGAGTTTCACAACATTCTTTTTCACCATCAGATTCTATACTTGTATCACTAGATGATTCCTCATAAATTTCTTCTTCAGTTTCAGATTCTATAATCAGGTCATTATTTGCTCTCACCTCAAATAAAGAAACATCATTGAAGAAATTTTGATTTTTAGGAGTATTTGTGGTGGATGGTGAAGGTAAAACTAAATTTTAAACTGGTAAATCTCCAGAAAGGTTAGTAGTTTTTCATTTATATAATCTAAAATACTTTCAGAATCACTAGAGTTATTAAAATCAATATCAATATCGCTATCTACATCACTATCATCAAACAAAATATCAAGGATCTCATACATATCAGTATAACTTGTTCGCTTTTTAGCCATTTTTCAAAATTAATTTTTC
This sequence comes from Hydra vulgaris, assembly GCF_038396675.1. Classification (NCBI taxonomy): domain Eukaryota; kingdom Metazoa; phylum Cnidaria; class Hydrozoa; order Anthoathecata; family Hydridae; genus Hydra; species Hydra vulgaris. The sequence continues at coordinate 26,958,919 of NC_088927.1, forward strand.
ATCGATCTATAAATGCAAATGACAAACGGTTAGAAGTATCAACTTAAGAAATTAATCTATTTTCAGATATATATTTAATGTATTCTCAAACCCCTATAGATGTTCACGAAAATTTAAAATTATTGATGGACCGTGAGGCGTTCACACGTCATTTAGAAACAGATTTTATGCACCGTGGTACATATATATATATATATATATATATATATATATATATATATATATATATATATATATATATATATATATATATATATATATATATATATATATATATATATATATATATATATATATGTATATATATATATATATATATATATATATATATATATATATATATATATATATGTATATATATATATATATATATATATATATATATATATATATATATATATATATATATATATATATGTATATATACATGTATATATATACATGTATATATGTATATAAATATACATATATAGGGTAGATTATGGTAATATGAGCATACTTAAACCTTGCTAATATGAACATCTTGAGCATAATATGAGCATACATAAACCTTGGTAAAATGAGCACCTTGTAATATGAGTATACTTAAAGATTTCTTAGATGGAAGCAGTGAAGTTAAAGTTGCTTTGTATTTTTTGAATCGACTTTATTAATATAAAGTATGATAACAGGAATCAGAACAATTAGCGTAAATTTATATGCAGTAATTAACGGCTATCATCTAATTAGCTGCCGTGCACAGTGGTAGTGCAGTTGACTCAGAAACAATAATAGTGGAGCAGCCGTGGAGCAGTGGTAGCGCACTTGCCTCAGAAACAAAGGATTCGTGGCTAAATTCCCACCTCTGGGCGATTTTTGTGACATTGGTTAGGAAGGAGGCGTAAACTTCCAATTAAATGCTCATTCGCGGTGTTCTGTGAATAGACCGTAAAGACTTCCTGGGGCGCCTAAATATAAATTTAAAAAAATAAAATAAAAAAATTAAAATGCTGTTAAATATTTTGCATTGTTAAAATAATATGATAACGCATAAATAAATCTGCAGCGCGAAATTTTGGTGGTAAAACAATGAAAATAATTTTTTCGTAAAGAAAAATATGTTAGCTAAAAATCAAATTCATTTTTGTTTAAAAAACAATGCATAGAAACATCAAGTTTCTACTTCATTAAAAGATGCCATTTTTGTGTATTATTAGCATGCTCAATTTACCTAGTTAGCCATTGAAATTTCCTAGTTAAAGTCTTAAAATAGAAGTGTTTTCAATTGTTTTTTAAATAAAAACAAAGAAAAGTAAAAAATTTTAACATTTTAATAATACAAAATATGTTTATGTAATTTAAATTCAAAAAATCTGAATTTTTTTCGTTCAGACGTTTAAGTTAAAAAAATTGAAAAAATAACTAACTTTTTTGTTGTTGTTGCAGAGAACCTAGTAGTGTCGTTTTAATAAAAAGTGGTTTAAAATTTGATCTTTTAATGATAAATTTTACTAATAAAAAATCATTATATTCCAAATATTGGTTATAATTGTCAGGTATTTTTTTACTTGACTAATGTAATTTTTTTGAGCTAATATAAAGTGCTCATATTACCAGGTAGTCTGGATAATATGAGCATTTTTGCTATTACTTTTTTCTAGCAGTAGCATAAATGTTTGTTCATTAAACTATAAATTTGTTTACCTAGTTTTATTGTTTTTTTTTTTGTTTTTTATTTATATATAATTTTATTTTTTTTTTTGCTATTTACGGTATCATAATTTGTATTGAAATTTTTATTAGTTTTTAACAATTCTATAAGTCTGTTATTATTTTTCTGTAATGTCTTCAAATTTCGATTTTATATTTATATCCAGAGTTTTAAATTATAAGTTTATCTTTTGAAAATGTAGTATGTTAACTACGAAACATGTCAAAATTAAAAAATATTGTGTTTTTCTTTAAAATATGTTATATATATATATATATATATATATATATATATATATATATATATATATATTATTTATACATACATATATATATGTATATATATATATATACATATATATATATATATATACATATATTTAAATACATATATACATATATATATATATATATATATATATATATATATATATAAATGTATATATATATATATATATATATATATATTTATATACATTTATATATATATACATATATTTAAATACATATATATATATATATATATATATATATATATATATATATATATATATATATATATATAAATGTATATATATATATATATTTATATATATTTATATATATGTATATATATACATATATTTAAATACATATATATATATATATATATATATAATATATATATATATATATATATATATATATAAATGTATATATATATATATATTTATATATATATACTTATATATGTATAAATATATATATATATATATATACATATATGTATAAATATATATATATATATATAAATATATATATATATATAAATATATATATATATATATATATATATATATAAATATATATATATTGAGCTTAAAAATGATCTCATTTCTGCGACAGTATGTGACTCAAAGCTGCTGGTATAACTCAATTTTTTTCATCCAATCGTTATCGCAATAATTTAGATCATCCTTTATTTATGAACGGTGGTGTACTTGATGAGTCTACACTTCATCTTCTAAGATTAACTCTTGCTTCCGATCTTTTTTGGAAATCATGTATCAAATCCGTTGCAAAAATAACATCTGCTAATTTTGCATCTCTGTATCAAGCTCAACACTTTCTTACTCCGGATTCTATTTTCTATCTCTATAAATCTCAAATACGGCCTTGTATAAAACACTGTTGCCATATCTGGAGCGGATTTTCTAATGATGCCTTTTCTCTTTTAGATAGGGTGCAAAAACGCATTGTAAACATAGTTAGACCTGCTCTTGCAGCCAACCTCCAACCATTATTGCATCTTTGTAATGTTGCTTCTATTTCTCTTTTCTACAAATACTATAATGCGCACTTCTCTAAAGATCTAGCGTCTCTAGTGCCATCTACTAAAATTCATTCTCGCGTTACTCGTCATTTAATTAAGTCTCATCCTTTTTCTGTGTCAGTTCCTAAGTGCTCCAAAAACTCTTATTCGTCTAGTTTTTTTTCTCGAACATTAGTTCTTTGGAATTAGCTTCCTTCATCTTGCTTTCCTGATTCATCTTTTCTTTTCCAGTAACTTCCAACTCTAATAAGTGGTTGCTTGCAGCCTTGTTGGGAGCAAAGATGTAAAAAAAATATATATGTATAAATATATATATATATTTATATATATATATATATATACATATATATATATATGTAAAGACGGAGAGAAAGAGAGAGAGAGAGAGAGAGAGAGAGAGAGAGAGAGAGAGAGAGAGAGGGAGAGAGAGAGAGAAACTAAAAATTAGTCAGAAATGATCTATTACATGCCTGTCAAAGCATACACCACACTGTGAAATCATAATAATCTCAAATATGCAGATATTTTACACCCTAACAAACATAATACAAAAATAAGCCATAAAAAATGACCTCTTGTTTTTACTGCAAAATTATTTAAACAAAAATTTTTAACTTGAAATGATAACCTTTTTTAAAATTTTATTAAAATTTAATATTTTTTAAAATCTATCATATTTTAAATATTAATTTTAGTTGAATATTATAAATATGAAGTTTTAACGACATATAAAACGCGCATTAATCTCAAAGCATCCTGTGCAAACGGAAAAAATTTGTATATGAAATTGTTTTATCCTTAAAAAAATGTTTTTAATATAACATTTGTAAAGTCTTTTTACCTTTTTACAAAGCTTTGAAGAATGTTTTATCCTATTCCTCTCACCAGCAGTTTTTAAAATCGTACTTCTTTACTTGTATCCACAAAATGTTTGACAATTAAAGGAGTAGACTATATGAATATGGATAACAAATGACGTCTTTATGCTATTGTTTATTTTTGTATATCTCTATGCCATTGGCCAATTTTACGCAGAAAAATATAAAAATAGAAAGAATGCGAAATCCCATTTTGCGTTCTGCATTTTTTTATTCTTCCGCGTTTTAAAGCTTAATAAGCATGACAATCCAGTTTTGAATTTAATCTGGTTGTTATTTGCATTTAATCTAGTGGTTTCGTGCATTTAACCTTTTGGTTTCATGCACTTAATCTATTGGTTTCGTGCATTTAATATGATGTTTTAAAATTTATATCAATTTTATAAAACATGTTACAAATTGTTAAAATAATCTGTAACAAAAAATTAGGGATCGGAGTTAAGGTTAGTATTGGTTTAACTAATATTAGTTAACTAAATTTTTAGTCTAACTAAAATTAGTCGACTAATTTTTTAGTTAACTAAAATTACCTAAACTTTTAGTTAACCAAAATTAGTTGACTAACTTTTTAGTTAACTAAAATTAGTCGACTAACTTTTTAGTAAATAAAAACTAGTTGACCAACGTTTTAATTAACTAAAACTACTCAACTATCTTTTCAGTTAACTAAAATTAGTTGACTAACTTATTAGTTAACTAAAATTAGTTGACTAACTTTTTAATTAACTAAAATTACCCAACTAACTTTTTAGTTCAAATAAAATTCTTGTCAAATAAAATTATTATTAAAATAAATCGCTTTAAACTAAATTTGAATATTTGTATTTTTCCCCAGCTTGGAGGTAACTTCCCACGGCGATTCAATACTTATTAAAACATGGACTTTTATTATACGCATGCGTTAGCTGCAAATATATAAATATCATTATTATGATTAACCGTGTTAAGCTTTCATTATATATTGTTTACCAGTCTGCTTGTTTGCTTGTGTTTTTTGTTGTTGGTAAACTATTTATTGTGAAATGAAGCAAAACAGATCATAAATGAACTTGATTAGGTATAAGATTTAATATATTTTGAAGTAGTAGGTTCGCTTTACTGTGATCAAGAAAGCTTTGTTATTAGTAAATTTAACACATTATATTAATTTATATTTTAGAAGAACTAAAGTTTCTGTAGTTTAGTGTTTGTTAATAATACTCCTCCTTTTTATCTTTTCGAAAAGAGTAATTCCTATTACCTGTCATTTTTTTATTAAAAAAATATAATAATATTGAATGGGGCAGTTTTCACAAAAATTGTTCCGCAAATAATGGCAAGTAATCATCAACAAAATTTATCAAGAGCATGCAGAATATGTGGAAATCTTTTAGGAAAAGACAGTTTAAAAAGTGACAGTTAAATTGATCAAATATATAAATATATGAAATAAATATATATCAAAGATTCTCAGCTTATTAATCTTGAGAAAATGTATATGAAGTGTTATACTACTCTTAGAAACATCAAAATTAGAGGTAACAACGTTTTCAAAACTCCAAATAATTGGGTAAAATGTCTAACAGTTGAATGAAATCTACTTGAAATTTTTTTAATAATTTAGAAGATGAATGTTATTTAATTGATATAAAACTTGATCGATAATTTGCATTCAAAAGTAAAACCATTGGTAAAGCAGATTTTGACAAATGCATTTTTAAGCATGTCCAATCGTGTTTTTTGAATCGCATTATTAGAGATTATCTTCAAAAAGTTACTCTTCTGCAAGATACATTTGGAATACAAGTTATGTGTGAGCCAGAATATGCAGAAGACGTTTTGAAAGTATATAAACCAAGAATACTTTATTATGAATTGGGGAAAAAAAAAGTAGGTATTGTATTGAAATAAAAATAACATTTATTAAATTTACTCGTAATTAAAATTAATACATAAAACTTGCTTTTAAATTTTACAAAATAGGTTGATAAAGTTTAATAAAGAGGATGAAGTTTTCATTATTAAATTCGATACATAAAACTTGCTTTTAAATTTTGTATAAAATAAGTTTATAATGTTTAATAAAGAGGATTAAGGTTTTGTTTTTTTAAAATGAATAGTTTTAAATGTATATGCATATATATGTGTGTATATATATATATATATATATATATATATATATATATATATATATATATATATATATATATATATATATATATATATATATATATATATATATATATATATATATATATATATATATATATAGCTTCAATCGTTGCTTGAATTATGCAATTCGATTCCTAAGCTAGTTATGGACCTTGAACTTATAGATACTGATGTTTACTTACTATCAATCGAAGTGAGCCAGAATTTAAAAAGTTTTTTTCATATCATTGTGAGTGTCATAATATTATAAATAGTTCATACAATTTCTAAAATAATGATATTCAGAAACTTGGTAAATATTTAACAAACTTTTTAAAATTTACTTTTGCAGTATGCTCATTGCATCAGTAAACTACTTATTTTTACAATTTGATTTTATTGAGTATTATTTTGACATCATGTATTATATAATGGAAAATCTTGTCAACTTTTAAATTTAGCAATCAAACAACTTATCAAGTTTTATAGATTCACATGACCAGATGCTTCTGTAACACCAAAATACATTTACTTGAAAACCTTGTATATCAGTTTAATGAATAATGGAGATTAGATACAGGTGTTTATGGTAAAAGATGGCTATTAGGAATGGATGCTTATGTTTTACACACCGAGTTCACCAATTTTAATAGATTATTCTCGCATATGGATTGTGGTCGGCTTGAAAGCATTATTAAAGAACATTTTATAAAAAATCACTCTAAAGTAAAAGATATAAAGCTTAATGTAAAAAAATGATAAAAACAAATTTATAGAAATACTTTATGAAGTGTTTTTTGTAAAAGAACTTTGACATTAGATTTATTATAAATTTTTAAAAATATAAAGGAAAAACAAAATCTTAGTTTCTTTTTTAACTTTCTTTTTAAGATCTTTTTGATTTTAAAACTTAAGTAAATATAAAAATTAATATGAGGGGACTTAATAATATTGAATTAAAATGGTAACTTCTACTATATTCACAATTAAACAAAAAAAATTATGAATCACACAAAAAAAATCCTGAAACTTTTTGGCAACATTTTTGATGACCTGGCTCATTTATTAGCAATAGGCCTATGTAGAGCAAACTTAAAATTGCCATATTTATCAGCAGCTTTTCTAGCTCTAAGTTCCTTTTTACTCACCGCTAAAACTGCATTTTATCCCATTTTAGGTGATTGATCTTTCTTATATAATTTCTTACCATCTTTGTTTACATTAAACACTATTAATAATCAGGTTAAGTTATAAAAACAAAAATTTCTTTGGATTTATTACTAATATCGCTTTCCTTAATATGGAAAATAATATTTTAGATTAATAATAAAATCATAAAGCTGAAAATAGCATGACGAAATGGAAGAAATTGTAGTCAATTTTATAAATAACTTGTTGTCCCCATACGCAACACAAAAGTAGTTTTCACTGAAACTAATACTAATCAAAAAGTTTAATACCAGATATTTTATTAAAACCAGATTCAAAAAGAGGATAAATAAAAACCTTTTCATAAATTTCTGAATAATATAAACATTTCATAAATAAAGCAAATTAGTAATAATTCAAGATAAATCTTTTGTCGTTATAAGCTTAGGAAAATACGCAAAATTTTTATTTTTCGCAAACTTAGTGATGCGTTTTAGTACTTTTAATGTATTTTGGTATTTCTATAAATAATTTTTTCACAATAATAAAGCACAAAAATTTAAATATTTTATCAAAAAAATTTAAAAAAAAAATAAATTTTAGCTGAGATACAAGACTTCCGTATCGATAACTGTATCGTTATGCCCCACTGTTATGATATGCCCCGCTCTACCCTCTCAAATTTAAAAAATGACAGGTAAAAATAAATTACTTATAATTTTTCCTTACAATATCTAGAGTAATAATATATTTTGTTTTTTATTCAAAAAATTTTATTCGCAAAATATTCTTTAAATAATTGAGGTTATGCTGCAGTTTATTTTACTTAAAAAGCTAATTATTTCAAACAAAAATTTTCTTTCTAAACCACTTAAGTTTTTGTTTTTTCAATTTAATGAAGAGCTTGTTAATTATATAATTTAAAAACAATTTATAACCACCCCAAAATTCAAAAATACACGCATAAAAAAAATTAGTAATAATAACCGAAAAAATAAAGCAAAATGTAGTAACTGATGAAAGTGGCTTCAACAGAAATGAAACGTGCAGTAGCAGATATGTAATTACAGTTTTGACAGGACGTCCACCCAACAGTAGGAATAGATAAAACTTTAATTGAACATGATTTAGACTTCAAAGATCTTAACTTTTTTCGGCAAGGCACTTTGTACTTTGGATTTAAGCAAAAAACAAATTCTTTAAAGACATTACTTTGTACCAACATAAAGGAAGACAACAGACAATAATAAATATCAAAAAACTTCTATCAATCTTATCGCTATTTTCTTTTGACAAACCAATCATGCTTTGTTTCTTTTTTGGCGTTATAATTTCGTGATAATGTTCAAGATGGTAATCTAGTATACTTTTTGATGTTTTACTTGAATACTTTTTAGATCTGTTATTTCTACTTTCATTGCATCCGCATTTTGAAGTTTCCTCCTCAATTGAGTAATATTCGTATGTCGTTTTAGTAGTTTCCTCAATGGACTGTGTATCAATTTCAATTTCTTTTTGACTAGATGAAAAACTTAAACTGGTTTTGCCACCATTATGATTTGGAGAAAACGTATTACTGTTGAACATAATTTAATAATTTAATTTCTTAAAATAAACTTATAGATATTGTTTAGAAGAACTATTTATCGAGTATAAAGTGGGAAACCATTACTTTGAGGTTTCAATAAAGACATTCCATAAAACTTGTTGCGTTTAGGAACTTAATGAAGTTATCACAATCAAATCAATTTAAAGACATTCATTATAATTCCTTTAAATTTCAGAAATACCAAAAACCACATATAATTTGTGAAAAATAGGTAATTAAAATGTTTTATCTGTACATGTAATGCCCCAGGTGTTATTTTACTGAATTAAATAACAACATGTTTTTTTAGCAGAATAACTTGGTTAAAATAGCTGATATTTTAATAAAAAATAATTTTATACAGAATCAATGACGGATTAAAGCATTTCAGGCCTTAGGCAGAGACACTTCAAGGGCCTCATTTGATGAAAACTGAGGGTCTTTTCAAAAGGACTTTTTTTATTATTTTTTTATTAAAATGTCATGTCATGGCCCATAAATTTAGGCATATCACTACCAAATTTTTTTGTAAGTTTTAGATTGATAAATCATTTTTTCTGTTTAAATTAAATCATAAAATTACTTATATTAAACAATATAAGTAACAAAAATATTTAACTAATATATGCTATTTAATTTATTATTTTTTCATTTATTATTTTTCTTATTTATTATTTTATTTAATTTATTATTTTTTATTTATTTATTTTTTTCTAATTTAATAGAGTATATATTTGTATCTTTTATATATATTTGTTTCAGATTAAAATTACGAGCCTTGTTTTTTAAGCAGGCCTTAGTCAACTGCTTAGTTTACCTAATAAGCAATCCTCCACAAAATACCGAATACATTATTAGTTGATTTATTTTTTACAATTTTTAAAATAAAAATAAAAGTAAATAGTTTAACATGATGTTTAATTAAATTTAAATTAAATAAAATTAGATTTAAAAATAATTAAAAATAGATAATTTATAAATAATTTAAAAATAATTTAGAAATAATTTAAAAATAATTAAAATTAGATTTAGAAATAATTATTTAGAAATATATTAAAATTAAATACAATTAAATAAAATTAGTTAAATTTAAATTAAAAAAAAAACTTTAACTGTCTAAATTTTACAATCTAATTGTCGTAAATGAATATATTAAGAATGAAGAACTAACTAATATACGAGTTCTTACATCAAAAAATGGTTGGAGGTGTTATATAAAGGAAATCTGAATATAGTTCTGGCACAAAACACAACTTTTAAAAATATTGCACCATCTATTTTTTATAAATTTGTTTTGCATAATTATTTTTATCATTACATATAGTTTAATTATAAATTGAAAACTATTTTTCTTGAAAAACCTAAAAAACTCTAAAAAGCAAAGCTTTAAATTCATGCGCTTTAGTAAATTGGAACTGTAAATTGTAACTTACAGCAATTCGTAAAGGCAAATGAATAAATACTTGGAGATCTAACCTCTTCACAACTAACGCATAACAAGATTTATAAAAATTATTTTTGTGAAATAGTCATTATTGTGGAGTTTATATAATTTTTAAGCCAACTTATTTTATTACCCATTTTATTTTTTAATAAATTGCATTTTTTAAGATATTTTATTTTTAAAATGGTTGCAACCAACTCTGTAGCTTACACGGCCGGTGCAAGTTGGTATCACGACAAGGCAATTATTAAAATTGTTGCGACTGGAAAAGAAAATGAAAATCCTCGCTTTTTAAAGTTTGCTAACCAGCTGGTCTAAAAGGTTTACATTTCCTGACTGACTTATCTAAAGAAATCAAATTTTCCAATTAAATGAACTAAAAGTTTATTGATGGGGTGTCACACACCTTCACAACCAACCACACCACTTCTTCACGCCGGCATCTCGTTAAAATTCTGGAACAGAAAAAAAAGGATTTTGATATATTTTTATTTTTGCGGAATATTGCGGTAGAATTCTAGATAAAGTTCATGCCGTTTCTATCAGAATTTTTGAAAAAAGTCTTTTTCTTTGGCGCCCTTTGGACTTCTGCCGCCAGCGACAAACTGTCTCTCCCCCCCCCCCCCTCTCGGCGGCCCTGAATACTAGTCGACTTTTATTTAGCTAAAATTATATTATTAATATATTAATTGTATATATAATATAATTAATTTATATATATATATATTTTCTTTTTTTAATGTTATTCACCTCCTCAAGGCCGAGAAGACCACTACAGATGAGGAGGCAACTTAATAGTGGTTTTAACCCTCTCTCAACTCTATAACTCCGAAACACGAACCTTAACGAACAAGACCGCTATATATTTATTAATATATTAATAACATATTTTATATATTAATAATATATAAAATAAAGTATTAAAGGGACAAGTTTGACGAAAGTTTGTCCTAGGGGAGCCAAAGAAAGAGAAGGTATCTAAAAAAAAAAAAAAGTCCTTTACTGAATAGGAAAGTTTTGAGAAATAGGGGCGCCGTTTTGAGAAATAGGGGCGCGTGGTTTTCTGTCCCAGGCGTCGTAAAGGCTATTGGCACCCATGTTAGTATTATTTAGATTAAAAATTTAGTCGACTAATTTCAATTAACTAAAAAGTTAGTGGACTAATTTTAGTTAACTAAAACATTAGTCGACTAATTTTAGTAAGACTAAAAAGTTAGTCGATTAGTTTTAGTCAGGCTAAAAAGTTAGTCGGCTAGTTTTAGTTACGGTTTTTTTACTTTAGTTAGTTACGATTTTTAGTTTTGGTCTCAGCACTTCAAAAAATACTTACATATTCTAGTTAAAAATAAATTTAGATGCATAAAGAAGGCCGTGCACAGAATATGGGGGCTTCAATATTCTTCGGTTTTAGGAGCCCAATCCGGTCTTCCCCTCCCCCTTCTCCTCCCCACTAATCTTAAGAAAAAAGAAAGACTTCAAATTTTTTGATTATATTACTGGAATAAAAGTATAACTAGTTTGGCCAGCTTTTGTTTCTAACAATGTTACTTTTCTCGTCTTTTGTTTTGTAAACTCTCCAATGACATAATGGAAGTCAAGATTATGTGCTAATAGCAAAAAATGAGTTCCAATTTACTGAATGAAAGCTCATTAGAGGCATTGTCAATGGAATTGAAAAAAAATACGCAGTGCAATCACTAAATTTCTTAAGAGTTCCCCGAACATTATTTCAGGAATTCGCTTAATAAGCCAAATGGTGCAAGAGGTTTATTTTTATTACTCGTGAAGCAATTCTTCAGTCAGATATTTTCAGTCACGTTACAAAAATATTTCTGAAAAAAATGGGAGTAGACACACTTGATACCTGCTTCAGTTTTTAATATTCCCACAAAAAAGAGAATGCAGCGAAGATTTCTTGAATTGCTGTGAAACAAGCTATAAGATTATCACAGAAAAAGGAATGTGATAAAAAACAGTTCTACAATATGTTGTCTTTTCTCCTGATTCTCTTTCTGTTAATTTCTTGTATGTACATCACATTCAATTTCCTTGCAGCAAAACTTTTTCACTTCACTTTTCTGTGGATTGAAAATTCAGACCTGCAGCTAAATTGGCTTCTTCCAAATTTTTAGGTCATTTCGTCTATACAGATTTGAGTTAGCTGATCAATACTTAAACATTTTTCACCTCAATATCATAGTTGCCTTTCTTGCCTGAATGGCCTGGTTGAAGCGATCAATCAATGTAAGAACTTTCATCCAAATAGCAGATAGGTTGTACACATGGTTTAAACAGTACTAAAGAAAGTCTCAGCATCTGCACAGCGCGAGGTAGCATTCTGTCCACACAAGTTCAATAAATGACAACAAAAGGGTGAAAATATAGTCAATGAGTTTTTCTTTTGTAGGGAAACTTGAACACCCTTGTTATTGTCTTTACATTTTGACTCCACTATCATCTATCTATCCAAAGCAGTCTTTAAAACAAAGTTTTTTAAGTTTCCAGAATTATACCTGCAATATCAATTACAATCTTTTTGGCGCAACATGCAAATACTAAAAAGCGCTCATCAATTAAAAAATGTCCAGGTTCTTTGTGTTAATATCGAATGACAATCGTAGTTTGATCAGTATAGCTCACACCAGGAATGGCGTCAACGATAATTAAAATGTACTTTGCCAACTTGTACTCTTCTACAACTCGCTGGCAAACCTCAGCCGCACCAAAGGCAATTGAATTCATTTTTAAAACAACTTTACTTGTAAAACGTTTGAAAAAGTTGACCCGTTTCCTGTGATTGTTTAACATTTATTACATGTTTCTTAAGTTTTGGATCATAAAGCGAAATCAGTTCGAGCAATCATAAGAAATTTTGATTATCTCCAATTAGGTCAGATTTTCTACAAAATGGTAATCCACGTTCAGCAAGAAACAGAATTGCATCAAAATTTATTATTGGACCTATATACGCATTTTAAGTGGTCCATTGTATTTTTGCTCATCAATTACTTAGTGGACCATTGGTGAAAGCCGCCAATATATATATATATATATTTATATATATATATATATATATATATATATATATATATATATATATTATATAGATCTATAGTTTGTTGGCTTTGGGAAGAGCGGAAGGAAAAAAGTGATTCTTACGCCAACATATACGTCACTTTTAATTACTTTTAACTTTCGTCCAACATTTCCGTGTTGGACGAAAGTAAAAACCATTAATTTAATTACAAATTAATCGTTTTTTAAAAAAACCACAAAAACGCACATTTCATTGACCAGAATGTTTTAAAAACATTGTGAATGTTTTTAACAATATAAACAATGTTTTTATTTTTTTTTTTTTAATAAAATGTTTTTATTTTTATTTTTTTTAATAAAATGTTTTTATTTTTATTTTTTTTACTGAAAATCATGCGCGGAGTGTAGCTACATCGACTATCTTATAGCCTGACTCGCAAGGGAGTGCTGCTACATCGACTGACAAATAGCCTGACTCGCAAGGGAGTGCTGCTACATCGACTGACAAATAGCCTGACTCGCAAGGGAGTGCTGCTACATCGACTGACAAATAGCCTGACCCGCAAGGGAGTGCTGCTACATCGACTGAGGGTTTGGTTAGGGCAGGCAGTCTATCATTATTAAAAAAAAAAAATTCCGGTCTTGCATTTTAATTTTTACTTTTTGTCAACAAAATATCGAAAAAACTTTCGGACAACATCTAAGGGTTGTATATATATATATATATATATATATATATATATATACATATATATATATATATATATATATATATATATATATATATATATATTTATATATATATATATATATATATATATATATATATATATATATATATATATATATATATATACATATATATATATATATATATATATATATATATATATATATATATATATTTATATATATATATATATATATATATATATATATATATATATATATATATATATATAATATATATATATATATAATATATATATGTTATATATATATATATATATATATATATATATATATATATAAATTTTTTGGGGTCTTCCCGGTTTACTTTTAGAAAACATTCCGACACAAATCAAACAAAAACACGTCTTTTCTACAGAGCTATTTGGACAATTGATACTTTTTTCCATTAAGTGTATACTTTCTTTACTAGTTAATCTTTTACTCGTCTTTTCTATGATGTTTTCTATTATGTTTTTTTCTTTTTCTTTTTAGCTGATTCTTTTTCTATTTTTAAAACTTTCATGTTTGATAAATCTGGTAGATCTGCTGTGATTCTATTTCTTTTATTAACCCTTACTCTTTTTTATGGCTCTGCTTTTTTTGAATTGTCTTAAATCTTCAGGCGATAGAACTACAGTTAACTCTGTAGATGCATTGTGTACATCATTATTGCTTGAATATAAAATATCATGACGTGGTTCTGTATCTTTTAAGCTACCAGCTTTAAACATGTTATTCTTTAATATTGTAAAGTCAATATCAGTTATATAACTTATATTTTGCGCAGTACTTTCCACAATGTAGTCTTGTTTTGAAGTTGGCCTATCTGTGGTATAGGCTGGCATAAGATTGTGTTTAATAAAAACTTTAACATATAGTGGGAAAACTCCTGTTTTTTCAAAACCAGCCTTGATATTATTAGAGGCACATGCTAATATAAATGAGTTACCCACAATACCTGGTATACGGTAAATAGACATTGTAAATACACTTCGATCTAGATGTTGAAGTTTGTGGCTACGATGAAGAGGAAATGAACAAACCAATACCCCATTTCCTTTAAAGTAATCTAATGCCTCTACTAAAAGGTGAGAGTCATGATTGTCTAATAGCAACAAAACGGGTCGTTCTTGCGTACTTCTGGCATATTTAACAAAATGACGGGAAAGCTGCAAAAAATGAACTTATGTTCACCAACCAGATGATTTTGCAGCGCCTGCACTACCATTAGGAGCAGCATTTAAAAAATAGTTTTTGAATTTCACACAAGGAAATATGAAAATGGGAAAAATTGAATTTCCACGGGCAGAAACAGCAACTGCCACAGCTATTAATTTGCCTCTCTCAGCCGAAGTAACATGCCCAATTTGTTTAAAACCTTATCTTGCTAAAATATAATCTAAAGTTAGAACTGTGGTAATACCAGTTTCATCCATTTTCCAAATATCTCGACTATCAAACTTCAAACGATTAAGAACAGTTTGTAAATTGTTGTAAAACTTTCAAACATTTGTTGGATTAAAACTGAACCCACGTGCTTGACTTATTGCCTATGGTTTTCTTATCGACAGTTTTTTGTGCCTTTTGATGTAAGCACTGAACCAGTCCTCTCCAGATTCTTTATTTGCACTCCAAATATGAGGCAGTTTTATACTATTTCCTTTTCCATACTGATAAGCTAGTTTCCTCACTTTCTTAGGAGAATGTCCATAAAAAATATCAGAAGCTTTAGTCACATATTGTTCCAACAAATCTTCCTGTAAATCAGTAAAGACCTAAATGAACAATATCAATATTAAAATATATAATACTATATATATGCACACACACACAAACACACACACACATCCACACATAAAACACAAATATAAAATATAACTGCTATGTTATATTTTATATTTGTGTTTTGTGTGTATATATATATATATATATATATATATATATATATATATATATATATATATATATATGTATACATATATATATATATATATACATATATATGTATATATATATATATATATATATATATATATATATATATATATATATATATATATATATATATATATATATATATATATATATATATATATATGTATATATATATATATATATATATATATATATATATATATATATATATATATATATATATATATATATATATATATATAGATAGATAGATAGATAGATAGATATAAAATTTATACATATATATATGTGTATATATATATATATATATATATATATATATGTATAAATATATATATATATATATATATATATATATATATATATATATATATATATATAAATTTGCTTGAAAATCTTGTGTTTCAAAAATAAAAATCTTAAATTTAAAGTAAAATGAAAAATTGGCCCAGATGACTTTCTATGCGTTTTCTGTCATTAGATTTATTAAGTTTTGAATAATATCAGCTATTTTAGCCAGCTTATCTTAATATATACGCATGCATAAATGCAACTCTAAAACGTTGCCAACTAAGGTATCCCACACGTAATTACTATCTGTGTTATTAATTATATATTTTTTATATATTAATATAGTTTTTTAAACTTAAAAACAGACTCAGGTTTATAAATTCGCCATAACAGTATTTCAAAAAACCAATCGATATTTTAAATCAAAACACATAAAGAGAGAGCTCTGTTTCCATTTTTATTCTTTTTCTTTTTTTTTAGTTTTTATTTCATTGAGTTGTTATAGTAAAAGCCTTTTGGCCTTTAGATTGGCCTATAGTTCCCCTTTTGTCAATTTAACAGGTATGCACAGTTTCAATTTTGAATGTTATTTATTTCTACGTTTGTTTTTATAAACTCAAAAAAGAGGAAAATAATAAAATCATATGAAAAAAATCTTTTTTTGACTTGATGGTAATGAATAAAAGGTATTGCACAAGCTGGAGTTTTTTGTTTGTAAACTATTACATCTCAATTAAATATTATGATAGCATCTCTTATTTTTACTATCAATAGGTTAATTATTAATTTAAAAATCTGCCCTTTATAATAGTTTTAATTTTATGTTTACTTACCAGCCCCACTCATATATACTCTTATAGATTTTCTAGAAGATTTTAAAAATTTGTATTTCTATTTTATTTTGTTTTGTTTCATATATTATTATATGAATAAGATTAAAAAAAGATCAGTAAATCGAAATAATAACTATAGCTTTTTTTTAAAAAGATTAACCCTCAACTAAGTTAAGGTTTTTTAAAAACAAAAATTTTGTAATACAGGATGTTGTTGAAAAATAATGAAAAAATAATAATTCCGAGATAAATTTACGGAGCATCAAGAAGAGACATTGCACGCCAAAGCTATTGTAAACTTTACATGTTAACTATTTTGAAACATAAAAAGATTTTTAATAAAACTTGACTTTAATTTATATTTACTAGTCAATTGTTTATGAACTAGATTTTTTGCTTATTTTATACACTATTTTTTAATATTCAAATAAAATGGTTTTTTAATCTTCAAATAAAAAATGTTTGAGAGTTGTACTAAAAATCTTTTATTTTTTATTACATATCTGAATATGATTAATAATATTAAAATAACGCCTCAACCAAGAACGTTTTATGAATTTGTATACATAAAAAATCTCTCTTTTTTTAAACTCTTTCTTTTAAAAGAAAAATATTAACAAAAATAACTTTCTTTAAATCTTTTTAATGTAATTACTTTGAGCTGAGGATTGAGCTTTAATTATAAATTCATGGATCATGACGATACTAACGTGATAACGTCAAAACCTTTTTTTTTTTTACTTGTAATTAGAAAATATTTAAATTTTGTATCTTAAGCAGCCGCGGTATTGTAGTAAAGAATTTGAAAGTACAAAGTTTGATGACCCACTCTAGCCTGGTAATTAAAGCGGTAATGCGTAATATAATGCAAAAGTAGTTTAGTGATAGCGCGCCCCTTTTTTAAGCACGAGGAACGGAGCTTAAACATCATGTCAACGGAGGTAAAGTGCTTAAGTTGTTTTTCCACGCTGCAACGTTTCCATTCAAAATTCATGTTTCGAAAAATATTAAATTGTAAAACAACAATTTGCAAAAATGAGTAAAAACTTAAGATTTTTTAAAGTACCTAGCATAAGCATAATTTAAAATAATAATAATAACAGAAATAATAATAACAATAATAATAGTAGTAATAATAATAGTAGTAAAATTTATATACAATATTATAATACTCATGCTGATTTGTAATTTGTAATTTATTTTGATATAAATTTCTCTATCACTTATTATCGCGACAATTACAACAAAATTATTTGTTTCTCGATATCCGAAGCATATTATTTGATTATTTTTGAATAATAATACTATTGCATTTTAAACAATCGGCTGTTGTAGCTCTGGAAATTGACATTATTAATTATTATTGATTTTGTCAAAGTACCTATTCATAAAGCAGAAGCATGCTTTGTTCATTTAAAAAATCAAGTTAATGTTTAATCTCACTCAAGTTATTTTTAGCTACAGCTCATAATACGGATTAGATTTTCTTTATTTATTAGTAAGTTATTTTCTGTTTGATAGACGGTTATCACTAAACGATTAACCCAATAATGTTTTCGTCCACGTTTTATAAAACTTTATAAAAATACCTTGAAATCTTTTAAAATTCTCCGTCATTTTTATTATAGATAGAGTTTCTTGATTAATTCAAAAAATGTAAAAAAAAAAAAAAAAATTACGACAAAAAAACAACTACAAGCAAACAACGTAAACGTAAAATGGTATCAATGTACTGCAAAAAAATAATTTTAAAATTTTATTATTAACGAACAAACAACGTAAACGTAAAATGGTGTTGATGTACTGCAAAAAGTAATTGTAAAATTACTTGCAAAAAGTAATGATAAAAATACTGCAAAAAGTAATTATAAAAGTAGCCTATTCCTATTTCGCAACCTATTTTTAAAATAATACTCAATACATTTTATGACACTGAGATTTAATGTTAGAGAATTCGGTAAGCTAGGAATCGTTTGACAAATATATATATATATATATATATATATATATATATATATATATATATATATATATATATATATATATATATATATATATATATATATATATATATATATATATATATATATATATATATATTTATATACAGTGGCGACAATATAAATAGCACACTTTCACGACCAGTTGGTTTAACATTTTGATATCAAATTTTATGTTTTTATAGCAATTGCTGTTATTTTTTATAACATCAACAATGCATACTTTTTTGAATGGAACTTCTCATTTGACTTTTATAACTATACAAATTGATTGTTTTGAATATTTTAGCAGTCGCGTTTGAGTTTTTGAGATCATCATAAATAGCACACATTTACTTTTTCTTAAAAACTAACCAAAGTTCTTATATTATATCAAAAGAAAATCACTTTAGTCAGTATTTTAAGGGTAAATTTGTAATTCATTTTGCAAAAATCATATTCTTTTAACTATGGGGCGAGGTAAACCTGGAACAGATGCCTTTCGAGGACAAGTACAGGCATTTCGAGATCAAGAATTGATCATCTCTGAAATAGTTCGAAGATTGGGTTGTTATTGTAAAAAAGTTATCAATCCTATTAATTTATTTAGCAATACTGGTTCATTAAGCAACAAAAAACGCAAGTCTCGCGAACAATAAACAGCCCCTACAGAAGACGCAGCCATTGCTAAGCTTAATGCTTTTGCTGACGCGCCAAAAATTAAACATCAAATTGATCAAAATTTACAAGTCAATCTGTCAGTCAGCACTGTCAAAAGTTGGTTACGCGAAAATAAGCTATTTGGAAGAGTTGTCCGAAAAAAACCATTGGTCTCAAAACGCAATCCTGTCAGTCGTTTGCAGTTTGCAAAGCAGTACGTACACAAGGAGTGATGTTTTTTAAAAAATTTGCTTTAGACCGAAGAACCTAAGTTCAGTTGCTTTGTATCTGACGGAAAACAATATGATTGTTGTCCCCAAAACCAAGAACTCAGCCATTGGTATATTATAAAGACTGTAAAACACAGTGGTGGCAAGGTGATTGTTTGAAGCAGTTTTTCATGGTGTGGCGACTTCCCATTATTACATCACAGGATTCGTGCCTGGCTTTTTCCTTCCACGTCTCGTTATTAAAATAGAGCAAAGTTTTTCTGCTACGTTTTATTTGACGAATAGTGTTGTCTGTAATTTCACTGTGGATTTTTCCAAATTCTATTGTTTTATCTAAAATTTCCGCTGTAATTGAGGGGTAAAAATCATTAATATCAAATAGTATAAATGTGCATTAATTTTAATATTAGTTTTAGAAAACCAATTTATAACATCAGTGGTATATTTCCACTGTTGCAATTTTAATTTTTTTAAAACAATATTATTTTCTTTGTCTAGTTTAATTTTAGTAACGTGCCCTAGTTCACTTTTTAAAGTTACTAGTAGACTGCAAGAGAGTTTTTTTTGAAAATTTGGTTTATGATTATTTAATGTGATAAACGCTTGCGCCGGTGCGATTGATTCAATTCGAGCTTCTAAATTAATTGTTTTAGCAATGTTTTGGCGTTCTAGATTAATTGGCAATTTGGTATATGTTGCTTGTTTTATCAGCAAAAACTAAAATATTAGGATTTGATTTTATACTATTAATGTCTAATTTGAGTTTATTTTTGAAATCATTGTTAAGGTTTTTAAGTTTTGTTGTTTTGACTAAGCGTATTAAATCGTTTTTAAAGTTTTCTAGGTTGGGAATAAATGGTGGGGTGTTTTTTGTTTTGAATCCAACATTTTCTTTTTGGTTATTTTCAATTATAGTATGATTAATGGTTTCAGGTTCTAAGAAAACGTGGGCTTTCCAACGAGTTCTTTTAATAAAATGTTCTATTTTTTCAACTAAAAAAATAGTATATTTTTTTTTGTATGGGAGTAGGATATTTTTTACGGAATATTTAAAATTGTTAGTTTCCATGTTAATGTTATGTAAAATACAATTAAGAGTGCTCGACAAGTATAAACTTTGAGCTTAATATATAAATTATGTTATTGTATTTTACAATTAGAGTGTTTAGTGTTCTTAAAGAACAGAGCTATAACAAACTAGTTAAAACACCCCAGGAAGCTCAATCAACGTTAAAACAACATTGAAAAAGCGTTGAAATTTTAGGTTAAAAAATGGTTGATTTTTTAATAAAATGAAAACGCAAATCTGCGTTGAAGACAAACGTTAGAAGAACGTTGAAAAAAAATTGTTACATTAACGTTGATTTAGCGTTGATTCAATAAAATTATATACGAGTTTATAAACCTTAAAAATACAGCTTTTTTTGCACCTTGACTCTTTAAATCCGCAAAACATCTTAATATATGTGTATGCAACCTTCGGAATTAGGAAAAACGAAGTCAGCAATGAATTGCTGACCTTTACCTGTAAGAGGTTGGCATCAGGTCGGCAAAAAATTTGACATAAAGGGGGTCATCATAAAAAATAGAAACGAGGTCGGCAATTTTTTGTCCACCTCAAACACTTTAAGGATGGCATTGCCGACCTTAAAGTGTTTGAGGTTGAAAAAAAATCGCCGACTCTAACTCCGAGGCTTGTGTATATACATATTTATATATATATATATATATATATATATATATATATATATATATATATATATATATATATATATATATATATATATATATATATATATACTTACACATTTTATATGCATATATATATATATATATATATATATATATATATATATATATATATATATATATATCAGTGGGAGCAGCACAAAGAAGTATAATATAAATAACAATAACACCTTGTAAAAACTTTAAATTTGAAATCCAGTCTCTTTTGTTTATTTCGTTTTAGATCATGTCAAATCAAATTTGTTTTTAATTTATTTGCAATTAACCTGTAAAAACAAAAATTTAACACAAAAAAAATTAGAGTAAAAATACACTCTAATCACAAATAAAATAAATTAATCAAATACTTAACGGGTGATGCGGAAGTTATCGGACAAGTCCTAATTTCATTATTTGAGCATAATAATTAGTTTTTGTGGTTTTATGCGTAGGCATAAACGTTCTATAAAATAAAAACTTTATTATTTGAAACACAATTATTTAAAATGAGGTTAAATCCAGCTGAACGAGAATCTTTTCGAAAGCGACTAAAAATGTTTTTTATAAATAAACCTAATATAAAAAAAAAATCGTAAATCATTTTGAAAAGGAAGGATTTGCTCGAAGTACAATATATGATAACCTAAAAAGACTTGAAACTGTTCAATCGTTTTCTGATAGAAAGCACCCTGGTCGTCCGACATCCTGGACTAGAGAAAAGAAAGCCGAATTAACGAGACTTGTCAACAATCGAAAAGTCAGTCAGAGAAAAGTAGCTATTTAATTCGGTGTAAATCAATCGACAATTGGTCGTCAGTTAAAAAAAATAAATATTAAATATAGAAAACGTGAAAAGACTTCAAAATACACTATAGAACAACAAATAAAGGCAAAGAAAAGAAGCAGGAAACTAGTTAACCAACTCTATAACACAAAATCGCTTCTAATCATCGATGACGAAAAATACTTTTATTTTGCAGGGGACAACATGCCTGGAAATTCTGGATACTACACAAACAACAAAAAGACAAGCCCAGAAAGTGTTCGTTTTATAGGAAAAGAGAAATTTCCAAAAATATTATTAATGTGGATAGCCATATCTAACCGTGGTATGTCCGAGCCATTGTTTCGCACTTCCAAGGCTGTAGCGATCAATTCATCAATCTATAATAATGAATGTTTAGAAAAACAACTTCTTCCATTTATTCATATGTATCATGGAGACTTTAACTATTTATTTTGGCCAGATTTAGCAAATACTCATTATTCTAAAAATTCTCTAAATTGGATGGACCAATATGTCTATTACGTTGATAAAGAATCCAATCCCCCAAATGTGCCTCAAGCACGACCAATTGAAAATTTTTGGGGACATTTGGCACAGAAAGTTTACGAGGGAGATTGGCAAGCTTGAACAGAGCAAGTTTTGATTGATCGCATTAAACTAAAACTACAAAAAGTTGATTTAAACTTTTTACAGTCGCATATGAAAGGCGTCAGAGCAAAATTGAGATCAATTGCAGATGGTGGTGTTTTTTCATATAAAAAATAATATATTTTTATTAAAAGATAAATGCTTTATTTAAAAAAAATATAATAGTAGTTTGTTTTTTTATTTATAAATAAGTTATTGACGTTTTTATTTTGTCCGATAACTTCCGCATCACCTGTTAAATCACAAATAACAAAAAATGATGGCAAAAATATGCAATAAACAAAATCTTAATTAAGATCTGAAAAACCAAACTTAATCACAACTGAGAGGTTAGAGTTTGTAGACAAACCGATCTAGACTAGTCTATATAAGTGTGATATTATACTCAACAGTTATATTGAAATAAACCTGTTAAATACATTTGTCGCACAACTTTTTTGCACTAAGTCTACCAAGTTTAGAAAGTTCTTTCACTACTTGGAAAAATACAAATTAGTATCTGGAATTGCCACATTTTGTCTTCAATAATGTTTTCTCTGCCTGCAGGCTAAATAAATAAATTGCAAAATGACTTAACAATTAAGTTGCAAAATGACTTTACTATAAAGCTGTCATTTTTGTCCAAACTATTCGATATCATCAATTATCAAATCGTGTTTACAAGCTATTTAAAAGCTAATTAAAATACCAAATGAACTCTTCTTAACACACTAAATAATACCTTTTAAACAGCAAAAACTGTCTCATAAGCTAAGCTGGACTTTTTAGTTTCAAAAAATATTTAAAAAGTAAAACGATTTTAACATATAAGTTTTTAATTTTGAAAACAGTACAGTTTTCCTTTACAATTGTTATAGATTTATATGCTAAATACGTATCAGTTTTGTTTTGTATTGAAAATAACATTGGTTAGATTTATTAAAATAAGCAAAAACTTTTTAGTAGGAAAACATGAGCAAATAACTGTTGCTTAAGTTTGTACTAAGTTTGTACGTCAATAAACCATATCTTAGCTCTCAAATGATATCCCTAGTTTTTAATAATAAAAATATACCTTGAAATATATGTACATAACCATAAAATTTTTCAAAAATCTTTTAGCTTGTATTGCATAATAAAGATTAAAATCTGTGTTATGAAATTTGCAAATTACATGAGGTGAATTGCAGATCTTTTAAGTACTGTGTTTTGATCTTAAGTGATGCAAAAGGTCACATAATGAAGCAATATCTTACTAATTAAGTTCTAAAAATAGGTAGTTAAGAGATTTATTCAAGAAGCACATAAAAAAAGAATAAGTTATTAAGAACTGCTTACAGCATGCTCAAATTAGAGCTAAGATTTCTTAAAAACAAACTTCAAATCAGCAAAAAATTGATAAAAAAGAAGAGAGAAAGTTAGGGAACAGGCTGTTTATACTAACTATTGCTGAAATAAGAAATTTATTTTAAAATTTGTCATCTAAGCAAGTTGACAAATTTAGCAAGATTTGCAAGATTTAGATTATATTATGTGTAAAAAAATTGTTAGCAGAAAGTTTTGTCATGAATGGTGCAATATTGACATATCCAAGACAATTATGCAAAATGGCAGAGTAAAAAAAGTCGTAATTTACACTATTTGTTACTTTTTTAATGATTATATAATTACATATACATTTTATAAGCAGATTATTTCTTATTTATTTAAATTTAAACTTCAATACAGTTAAACAGCTCAACATTAACAATATATTAATAAAAAAAATATCTCTTTGTACTTTAGAGGTCTTCATTGACCAACGACTCCTCTCTCTGATTGAGTATTATATGCACATGATTTAACAAAAATATATTTAAAGTTGACTTTATTGCATATTTTAGCTCCTATAAAATTGAAGCCTACGTTTGCGAGTTTAATTTTAGCTTTTTCGAACTAAAGGTTTAAACTTTCTCCTTTATTTTATTTAATAATGCAGCAAAATATTAAATAAAACAAAACGGTAAACAGAAATATCAACCTACATTGGAGTTATGATAATGCCTGCAAACCAGTTTAAATATGTTCTTACTTTAGCTGACATTATATCTATCCCTAATATAAGGAATACAATAAATACTTTTAACAAGATTTGACAAAGATTAAATGGTCTTTAATACTACTCTTATAAATATAGATATGTTATAATCATTTATATACAATAGTTAAAATACCTGTAGTTTTAAAATATTTTGTTTAAACTTATACCAACCAACTGTTGTGTTTTATTTAAAAAATTTTTTGCAATTTCACATTGTGTTTGTATGATTGTAAATTTTTATTTAAGATATACAATGTAAAGTATACTTTACATTGTATATTTTATATAAAAATGGTGGATATTTAAATCATTTAAAGTTGTTTTAATATATATGTAAAACATATACCAGAACAGGACACAATATACACTATTATAGTAATATACCAGTATATATAGTATATAGTATAGGCTATACTAGCATATATTGTATACTATAGTATATAATATAAATATATAGTATACAGTATATGTGAACTAAAGTATATACTATACTAATAGTAAAGTATATACTATGTACGTTGCAAAAACATATCACCGTCCGCGATATATTGGCTCCTTATTTGTTTGACGAATTTCGCATGCGTTTTAAAAGTATATTAGTTCATTATCATTTTTACTCGCTTCAACTGGTATAAAAATCATATTTTGCTTGTTTCTTTATTTAAGAAAGAATTACTCTTTTATTTAGTGCTACAGTTTAATTTTATTTCCCATCTCATTCTTATTTGTGCTGGTTTGAGATTTAAGGTAAACTACTATGTTTAAATTTAACAAAAATATGAGCGTGGACCTTTATTAAACTACAATGGCCATTTACAACCATCAATTATCTATGCTCTTAAAATATTTCAAGTTTGTAGGATCTTACCCTGACATCTATTTCTTTTCCCTCTAGATTAGAACTTTTTATGTTTATAACAGCCATTATTAAGTTAGCAATTAAAATTTTTTATTGCGAAGTTGTTTTAGTAACTAAACTAGTGTTAGAGATTTGTTATATCTTTATTTTTATTCAAAATCACAGAATTAACTGCTAACTAAAAGAATGTCTATACCAAATCATCCTATCGAGAAATATGGTGTAGGCCAGCAGTACATTAATGATAATTTTTCAGCAAACCTTCCATTACGTTTTGGAATTCCAGTAATAAAGGGTTATGTTATGCTCATTTATTATTCAAATGGGTCCAATTTAGTTAAAACATTTAAAGCACTGAAAAAATATCAACTTTGTTTACTAACACAGAGTTAGAAAAGTAATTAACAACTTTAAGAAATGAAAAAAACATATCAACTCTTATTAGATTTTAGCATTAAAAATCTCTTTGTCATGAGTCTTTTGAAATTAAACCAGATATCAAACAGTCTAATAATAAAATAAACTTTTCCCTTTTTCCTGTATTTGTTTGAAGCATCTACCTCTAATTGTGCATCTCTTAGATTAAGGTTGCATAAAGCCATCAGTGATAGAGTTTTTATGAACAAAAAAAATACTGAACGTATAAACAGCCTAAAAAGTCTATTACAAAAGCAAAAACATATGCGAGTTCTAAACCAAAAGCTGAAGCAAAAAGAGGTATAGATACTCAAGCTTAAAAAAAATATGTATGATCCAGAATATCGGTTGAGAAAAATCATTAAAATGTTAAGAAAAAAATGCAAGTACTTAAAAAATGAAGCAAAACGAGCAAAACATTTTTAAGTAGAAATCAACTCTGAGCTTTAAAATTTTAAACAATTGCATCAACAACTTTAAAAAAAAGAAAAATATATAACTGCATTGCAAATAAATAATACAGTTCTTGAAGAAAATTTATGTTAAAAAAAAACTTCTCCCATATGTTCAAAAATAGATCATAAATCATACACATTCAAACTAAAGCTGTGTGTTTATGATGCAATTATTAATCAAGTGCCAACAAAAAGTATTCCAGTTATCTTGGAAAACTTTCTCAAAGATTTGGTTTTAAGTTTGAATCAGTGCCTTGTCGCAGTACAGTTAAATTAATGGAAAGGGAGTCAGGAATAATAACTGACTATCAAGTACCAGAAAAATTATTATCTAATAAAAATGTTACATTTGACTTTAATTCCACCATACAAGAGGATATTCATATTAATTCTGTACATTTTACACAATATGAGTGTTTTGTTATGGCTGCTTACCAGTTAGCAGGTGGTACTGCTATTGACTACAATCAAAATAATTAATACGGTGGACCATCTCGCTCTTGTTTTATCAGAGTTTAACTGTGCAAACTCGTAAAGCAATGATAAGCAATATTGTTAATACAATGACTGATAGAGTAAAAGTAAATCTTGCAACTGTTGAATTTTTGAATGAATCATGGGATAATCGTTGAATGAATCATGGGATAAATCATTAAATGAGCTTAATTGTCATCTAGTTCCTTTAGAAACCATTTCCACTATGTGTTGTTTAACATTAAAAAAATTAGAAAGTGTTTCTGGAAAATTTTTGTAAATAATTCTCTTGCAGGTAAAATTATTTCACAAATAAACAAGATGAGGTTTATAAATGGAAAAGCTGATCCCAAAGACTTTTCTTTATTCTTAAAATCTGAAGGTTTTTCACGTGGTTTGATTTCAAGATATCGTGGAAATCGTCTGCATATCTTATTTTCCTTGGCTGGAGTTTATTTTGCACATAATGAAACTTTTAAAACGTTTTTAGCCACTGGTACAGTTGAATGTTGTGGCTTACAAACAAGTTTACGGACGATTTTTGAACTGACATTGCCTTATCAAAACTTCAAGTTCTCGGAACTTTGGGTAAACTATTCACTGGTCCTTGAATGAAGAAATTTTATATATCAGTAGAAAATTAAGTTCATCGTCTATATGGAACTTATGTAGCTCAAACTGTTATTAATTTTTTAAAAAAGTATGCTATGGTCCCATTAGATTTGTTAACATACGCAAATGACTTTTTTGGAGAAGAATTACCAAATATATGCATGCTTCATTCATTAAGAAAAAAACCATTAAATGAAGAAATCGTCTGTAGACAAATGTCGGCAAGCCTAATTTGTTGTGTGAATGTTTTTCACAGACAATATAAACGTTATTTCAAAATGGAAATAACAAAATATCTTTTGCTTGAAACAAGATCTCTTAGAGTGAATAACATTGATGCAGAGGAGGTGATGGGCGTGTTTAGTGCTGCTAAAAAACGTTCCCCTTATGCTACTTTGTGCTATTTGTCATCTCAAATACGAGCACAAAAAAAAATGTTCTTGCTGTTATTGATTCATGCAATGAAACTGAACAGTAAGAAATTATAAATTTAGCAATTTCATACGGAAGAAACTAGACAAATCTAGGTGTAGAATTTCCTGAGCTTGATCCATTGACCAAACAATATATTCTAGACATTTAAGAAGGTAAAGTAATTGGTCGAAAGACTTTTCACACTTGGAGAGATGATGATACTTGTCAGGCAACTATTTACGACAGAAAAATTTAAAAAAATGAAAAGAAAAAATAGCTCTTTGTATGTCATTTCTTACTGGACTAGTGAAGCTGATTATAATTTGGCAGAAGATTTTGACATTTCGAAATTTGCTTTAGTTGTAGATCTCCTTAGCAAAGTTATTAGTATTTGCTCACTAATTGACTGCTAAGTAAAGTTATTTTTTAAATAACTTTCTTTTCTTTCTTTTGTTGTTTAATACTTATACTTTTGTTAATTTTTGTTAGTCGTTTTCCCCGGTAAGATAAGAGACATAAGTTGTAATAAATAATAATACCTTATCTTTTCTTTTGAAAAAATTACAGGGATACAATAGACATGAGTTGTCTATTGTATCCCTATATAATACATATATAGACATTAGTTGTCTGAAATAAGTGAGGTAATACCTTACCTTCTGAAAAAACTGCAGGGAATGTAGCTAAAGGATGATTCACATATTGTATAATTAAGGATAGGGAGAGGGTTACATGTAAAAATACCCCTGTTTTGGGGGGAGAGGGGATGGAAGGGGACTCAGTATAATGAAATCAGCAAGAATAAGTGTAAAAAGTTTTTTTTGTTTTTCTAGTTATTCAAATCTAAAGTTTATAAGTTATTTAATGCTTAAATTGTTAGAGTAAGTTAGTTATGAAAGTTATTTTTTAATGTTTGGGGAAAGAGGGTGGGTGGGCTGTGTAGTCTACTAAATAGTTTTAATTGATTTCAGGGGGGGGGGGAGCTAATAATAGATTACCTAATTTGTTAACTATCCTCTATAATAAAAACGTGCCTCAAACTCATTCTAAAAAATTATTAAACTTTTTTAATAACTTTTTTGACAAAAATTTTAGAACAGATCTTAAATTAAGCTCTAAAAGGGTTTAAAGGGCTTAGAAGTTAAGACAATTAGGAAAAGCTCCTTATTTTATATAAGCTTTTTTTCTATGCTCAAACGATCATGGTTTTTGACAGATAATAATTATTTCGTATAGTAATGTGAACATTCGCACCACTTATTGTTTATATAAAACGTTTTATATTTTTCAGGATGAAAAACTGACAAGCTGGCGTTCAACGATTGGAGCATAAAAGAAATTAAAATACAATCCTATTACATTATCTAAGACATTTGAGCAGCCGTGGCGCAGTGGTTAGAGTTCTGGCTTAGAATCCAGAGGTCCGAGGTTCGATGCCAGCTCCAGCCAAATAAGCGACATCGGTACGGAAGGAGGCGTGAACTTCTTGTTAAATGCTCTCCCGCGGTGCTCTGTGATAAGACCGTAAGGACTTCTGGTAGCACCTAAAATAACTACAAAAAAAAAAAAAAAAAAATATATAAACATTATTTTAGATATGAGCCTGAATGATTTAGCATCTTTAGATACCTAAAGATGTGTTTTTTTGTTTGTTTTTTTTTTTACATTTTTATTAATTTTTTTAATAGACAACCTTCACAAATTTAAATATTGTTATTATATTTCACAAAATTAGTCTTATTTTTCTCCACAATTTTTCTCCTTAACTTTATCCTAAATTTAATATTCTTAAAAAACTGACGGCAATAAGACAAAGCTGTTTGTTAACGGGTAAAATAATTATAAGTAAAATCCTAACCCTTATGAGTCTTTATTTTCTTTCTAGTCGGCATATCAGGAATTTTCCCCTTGTCCTAAAGGCGAAGTGTGCCGTTGTTCAGGTTACAGTATGACATAAAGTTTTTAGTATGACATAAAGTTGATCTAAAACGAACTTTTTAAATTTTATGTAGAGAGAGAGAAAGAGAGAAAGAGAAAGAGAGAGAGAGAGAGAGAGAGAGAGAGACAGACAGAGAGAGAGAGACAGACAGAGAGAGAGAGACAGACAGAGAGAGAGAGACAGACAGAGAGAGAGAGACAGAGAGAGAGAGAGAGAGAGAGAGAGAGAGAGAGAGAGAGAGAGAGAGAGAGAGAGAGAGAAACAAAGAGACCTAGCTAAATTAGTTAAACACCCACTAAACGGCCACCAATTACAGTTTATGTGAGCGAAAGTCAAGTTTAATTATTTAACTTTTAAGTGATGTTAGATATCTTGTTAAAAGAATGAGGGTTTTATGAAAATGTCACAATATTTATACAGTATGCAATATTAAAATTTTGTACGCAAAGTACGTCGCTGCTAAATGATTATTATCCGCGAGATGCTAAATGAACTTAATCACTTGATTAATAATTGCATCACAATATTTGATAAATAAATATACATAGTTTTTCATTAATGTTAAGTTTACGCAATAAAAATTTCTACGGGTTGCATATAACTTATAAGAAAATTAATTTTTAAACGGTGATTTTAATAATAAACTTTAAAAAAAAAAAGTTTTTAAAAGTGCGCTATAGTAATTAAAACGTCGCATTAGTTTTATTTTCAAGTATTACAGTGATGGTGTTTATATATCTGCAATTTTAGTTTAATAAGGTAATGCAGTAATGATTTATTTCTTCAAAATCAAAAAAAAAAAATCCAGTTATGTCAAGATATAAATAAGTTACGGTTATTTTTTGTTATAAAAAAAAAAATTTGATCACACAATTTCATGTAAAATCGGAACCAAAAATAGGCGTTTTTTAAGATACTAAAACACCAATAACTTTTTGAACTTATATTGATTTTTAAAAATTTCAAAAGAATTATTATGCAATTTTTTCACTCTTTAATATATTATATTTAATTTAAGTTTTTAAATGTTTTAAATTTTTTTGTAACATATATATACTATTAGTATAACTATATATACTATTAGTATAACTATACACAATTTTAAAAGAATTAATAAAAACTTGTGCATAAAGCGTATAATGCAAATTCTTATAAATTTTAGTACTTTTGCGTCGGCAAACTTTAATTTATTTTTGACGTTTATTTTTACCCCTACGGACATTTGCAGATTTAAAATGGATTTAGATCACTTTTTCTTTTTTTTTTTCTATTTTCTTGCTTCTGTTCCTACATGCCATGAGTCAATAATAAAGATATATTGTTTCTATAGCACTGACCATCAGAAAAAAATTGCGATTAAAACTAAGATTGTGAAGTTTTAAATTTAGTAAAATTTCATCTGAGCAGTTTCTTTTAAATGAAATTTTTAAATAAGATTTTGTATAAATATTCATTGAAAATGTGGAAGGTCACTACCAAGAGTTTCAACTCCAAGTCCAATAAGTATCAGCACATATTGATTGTTTTTAAAAATTTCTTGTCAACAAGTTATTAATTTATTAAGTAAAACACGGGAATTTTTGTTCTTGTGTTATCATAAACAATTCTGAAATGAAAATTCTGAAAAAAACAACCTTTGTTTAAATGATTGCGGTTAGGGCTGTCATTGATTATTATAATTAATTAATTATTTAAAAAATTAGAACAATTATTCGACGTTTTATATTAGGATTAGATTTTATATAAAAATAAGCACTTTAGAGTTTTTCCGTCTATATGCACCGGATCGTCAACACTGGATTTAATAATTGTTTCATGTTAAACCACGGAACTAACTGAATAAGCCATAATTTCCAAGAACATCTTGAATATTTACATTTATTACTTTTAGAAAAGCTTTAATCCTCTATAATGGTATGTTGATAATAGTCTTTTTGAATGTATTTTTGTGGGAATGTGTGTTCTGTTTTTAATTATAGTGTACCTGCAAAGATTTTTATAAATTACATTATAACTATAGGATTTATCACACAATATATGCAACAGCAATGATATATGGGTGCAGTCAAAAAAAAGAAAGTCTAAGGTTTGGGTTCATTTATTAGAAAATATAAACGATTCACGAACTTTAAAATGCAAGCATTGTGACACCAAATTTAAATCGCATTTATCAACTACATCCTTAACGTACCACATGCAACACAAACACGACCTTTTATTAGAGAGTGCTTCAGAAAGCTCATTAGTTGCACAAAAAAATTCTCAAAAGATAGTTTCATCCTATTTTAATTAACAAAAATGCTTATAAAATATAAGCATTTTTGTAATTGAATATAAGATAAATATCGTTTTTAATTTTAGCAAATAGTGAAGAAATTATGAAAGGATGGAAAGCTCAAGGTTTAAAAATGCCATTAACAAGACAAGAAATTAAAAGTACTACACTTGAGTATGCTGACTAGATTAGAGAAAAATTAAAAAGTGATTTAAAAAAGAGAACAGAAGATGATGAGAGATTTTCATTATCATAAGACGAGTGGAGCTCCAAAAAAAAACAGACGTTATATGTGTATGAATATCCACATGAAAATCGGAAATGTGAATAGTATTGGTATGATAAGACTAAAAGACACAATTCCAGCTACCAAGGCAGTAGAGATTGTTATTAAAAAACTAGGCGAGTTCGTTTTGCAGCTCAAAAACCACATAATTGCTGTTATAACAGATGGATTATCTGTAATGAAAAAAAATGGTACGATTGATGGGTATTTATCATCAAACTTGTTATCGTCGTGGCATACCTTTGGCTGTGGTACATATTTTATATGCTAATCATACAAATTTAGTAGAACCTGATGACAAATACTTTGAAACAAAACTTGATAACTCTTCAATAAGTGACGAATGTGATGATGATAAGGAAGATTTTGAAAAAAGCGAAGGACAAAGTTGGCTTGAAGTAGCTCCTGCCAATTATCAAAGCAAATTAGTTCAAGATTTTTCATCAGCAGTAAATAAAATTAGAAAAATTGTTCGTTTTTTTAGAAAATAACCTGTAAAAAATGATTTTCTGCGAAGATAGTGTCGAGAAAAACTGAAAAAGGAAAAAGTGATGATAATTGATCAACGTACACGTTGGAACTCAATGTTGGCAATGTTAAAGCGGTTCTTGGAGTTGAAAGAAATAATAAAATCAGTACTAATAAGTTTGTCAGTTATTCATTTATATCCAACAAGTTGTGAAATTAGGCAGGTTGAGGAAATTGTAGAATCATTAGAAATCATTGAGGTAAATTCATTTGCTTTGGGAAGACGAGATGGTAATATAATTGATGCTTTAAAAAAATTTGAATTTTTACTTTCTAAATTGAAAACTCAATCAAGCAAAACTGGTATGAAATTCTATGAAGCAGTAAGTAAAGGAATATTTGAACGTAGATTTATAAATGTAGAAGGCTTGTTAGAATATTTAGATGATCACAACACTAACCTAAAAGCACTTACACAAAAAAATGCAATATTAAAACGATCAAAAAGAAACAAAATTGCTCTAACAATTAAAGAAATTGCTGATCGTTTATTTCTCATTGATAAGAATGTTAATGAAAATAGTTTAAATCGAGAAGATGAGGCTACATATGAATGTACTGAAAACATTACAAAAAAAGAAGAATTGAATCGCATTTTGTCAAAGAAAAACACCAATGTTTCAACTGTAGTAAATTTTCAAAATAACGTTTAATCTATTACAAAAGAAATGAGCATTTTTTTAAAAATTAACAAAAGAACTGGAAGTCATTTATTTGAACAAATGTACAATGCTTTGTTAACTATTCCACCATCGTCGGTCAAAGCTGAAAGATGTTTTAGTGCGGCAGGGCTTTTTGTAACTAAATTGAGAACATCCTTAAATCATGAAACCATTGATTCGTTACGCGTTTTTCGCTCATTTTTTTTACAGAAACATAATGAACATGAAATAAACGTTAATTAAGTTTACTTATATTAAAAATTTCTTATAAAACTTATATTTGAACTTCTGAAACGTTTCCACTAATGTATTACAAATTAATTATAAAACTTATGTTTTCAATAATTATTTAAATTAAAATTCTATGCCTCTTTTAACCATTATAACATTATAACTATTCTTATTACAGTAGAATGTTTCATTACTTTGAAACAAAATTAATTTATACTAAAAAAAACTCAAATAATACTATTTATTATGTAATTAAAGAGAAATTTTATTTTTATTTTCCATAAATTAATCGATTAATAATCGATTAATCGTTTTAAAACAATTGACCTTTAATAAAAAAGTTCTCAAAATGATTAATCACAACACCCTTTTTTGTGGTTGGGGGATCAAATGCAGCCACCCTGGTTGCTATTGGGTCGTATGATAAATTATTAAATTTACTAATATTTATAAACAATTTAAATATTCAACAGTATTTTTTTTTTTAATACAAAACAAAATAATGTCACAAATAATATAATCCATACAAAAATATATTTTCATTTCTCCATATGAAGACTAGGGTAAAACATCTAATATTCGCCATCTGACCTAGTCTTAGCAACTTGATCTTTAATTAAACCTCGTGCCTTTAATTTAAAATTTAGGATGTGGGTTTGCATTTTAAGGATTATTTGCATAATGGACAACCCAGTGGGCACGGTACGTTTTTAAAACGTTTTTAAAATGTTTTTTAGACGTTTTTATAAGGTTAAAACCTAATAAAAACGCCCAAAGAACGTTTTAAAAACGTACTGTGCCCACTGGGAAATATTTGAATTACAAGTTGTCCAATAACACGCATATAAGATAAATAAAAAATATTTTTTTATTTAAATATTTAATTTAAATATTTTTATTTTATGTTTAAAAAATATTTGAATATCATGCACTTGAATACTTAAATTGAAGGCTCTTCTTTAGGTTCATTTAAATGACTTCACAAGCAGAGTATATGCAAAAATATAGAAAAATTATTAAAGATGTAAATAGTTGCTTTGAATTGGAATCTCCTGAGTTATTAGATTCTTTAACTAATATGACCATATTTTCTGAAATATCAACTGAATCACAAAACCTTTCCAATGCAAGTTTTTGCAATTTTGTTAGTATATCAGATAATAGCAATTATTATTTGTTCAATAACCATTCTGATGGACCCAACTTTGACACAGTGCCACCTTATAGCAGCTCAGATGATGAACATTATTGTGATATTGATATCATTTACAATGGATCTTTTCAATACGATCTAACTCAATGGGTTGGTAATGTGAAACTGACACGTTCATCTTGTAATGGATTGTTAACCTTGTTGATAAAGCATGGATGCCAGCAGCCTAAAGATAGTCGTTCTTTTTTGCAAACTCCTTCAGCCATAAAAATTCAGGAAAGATGTGGTGGAAAATGCATATGTTTTGGCCTTTTCTTAAGGTTTACAGAAATCAATACGTCTAGGCATTTTACTCAATCTGCAAATAAAAGTTGATGGTATACCTTTGTATAGATCTTTTAAAAAACAATTTTGGCCAATTCTCTCTACTGTTAATTAATGTTTACCTACGATTGTTGTCTTATATCAAGGAGATAGTAAGCCAAACTCTGTTAACGAACTTTTAAAAGATTTCATTGAAGAATTTAAGTTATTTAAACATAATGGTTTCACTCATAACGGTAAACATTACACAGTTATTTTGCACTCAGTTGCTTGTGATGCTTCAGTAAGAGCTGAAAAATATTGTCGGTCATAACGGTCTGCATGCATGTGAACGTTGTCTTGCTGTGGGTATATCTACTAACAAACAAACCATATTTGTTTCTACTGATTGCTTCAATGCTGAAAAACGCACCAACGACAGTTTTAAAATCTTGAGTTCCTTGGAAGTCATCAGCATAGTGCTTCACCTTTAAATAAAATAACAGACCATTGTATCAGCATTCTCCCACTTGACTATATGCATTTAATCTGCTTAGGTGTTGTACGTCGTTTTCTGCAAGCTTTGAAAAAGTTAATAGAAAGGCAAAATTAGGCAGCAATAACATATTGCAAGTTACTGAAAACCTTTTCAGAAAATTTTGAAAAACGTTAAAGAAAATGCATACCAAATGAGTTTGTCAGATTGATCTTTATTGGAACTTGATAGATGGAAGGCTACAGATTTCCGACAATTCTTATCATATACAGGACCTGTTGTCTTAAAAGGAATATTGAATTCTGAGCTATACAAACACTTTCTAACATTATCTGTTGGGGTATCAATTTTATTCACATCTTCAAAAGAGAGAAGAATTAACATGATGACCTATGCTAAAGATTTGCTTAAACATTTTGTTGAGAATTCTCAATAATTATATGGTGGTGATTTTGTCGCTTATAATATTCATCATTTACTGCACATTGGTGATGATGTAGAGATTCACCACTCGATAATATCAATGCATTTCATTATGAAATTATCTTCAAAAACTAAAGAGGTCCTTCAAATCCTGCTGCACATATAGCAAAAAGAATTCAAGAATACAAAAATGCTATTGTAAATAATAAACTCTCTGATATATTATACTGTAAATAATAAACTCTCTCAATAATAAACTCTCTGAAATTACAAATGCAACAAACCAAAGTTTAAATTATCAAACAGCATATAAAAATTCATTTGTACAACTAAAAAATGGCCGATTTGCAGAAGTTTTTGAAGTTTAGCAGGATTTATGTCTGTGTTATATATTCAATTTTTCTAATAAACATCCATTTTTCAATTAACCCTGCTCATCTGACCTAATAGACATTTATTTTGTGAGCAGTCATCATAAGCACACTAAAATTAAAAAAGTGAAGTGTACAGAAATTGAGAGAAAGGCGATGAAGCCTCCATGTAATGATGGGTTTGTGTTGATGCCTCTTCTATATTAAAAAGATTGTTACATCAGTCAAATTTAAAAATCATTTTTAATCAATTTTTTAACAAACAAGGTGGGGTCGTATTTTAGTTTTGAGATAAATTAGGGGAAGTAAATACATATTCATAAATATGACTAGTATTTAAAAATTATTACACTAACTTATTTATTTATTATAGTGTTGAAAGTTTTTTTATTTTAATGAAGATATATCTTAGTATATGAGACTTAGCAATAAGGCTGAGTTTTCTTTAATTTGCACTAACTATGTATAATATTCTAAGACTTTATATTTAGAGAAAGAATTATTGCTTTTTATTTTTTTAATAAATGTCTTTAGTATTTCATTTTTTGAACTTTTTTTTTAAACGTCTTTTCCTCCAACAAGGCTGCAAGCAACCACTAATTAAAGTTGGAAGTTATTAGAAGAGAAAAGATTTTAGAGCAAGATAACGACTGACAGACGACTTAAAGGATTGCAAATTATATAAATCAGGAAAGCAAGATGAAGGAAGCAAACTCCAAAGAACTGATGCGCGAAGAAAAAAACTAGACGAATAAGAGTTTTTGGAGCACTTAGGAACAGTCACAGAAAAAGGATGAGACTTAATTGAATGACGAGTAACACAAAAATGAATTTTAGTAGATAGTACAAGAGACCCTAGCTCTTTAGAGCAGTGTCCATTATAGTATTTGTAGAAAAGAGAAAGAGAATGAACATTACGACGATGTGATAATGGTCGGAGGTTAGCTGCAAGAGCAGGTCCAACTGTGTTTACAATGCGTCTTTGCACCCTAACTAAAAGAGAAAGGGCATCATTAGAAGATCCACCCCAGATATGGCAACAGTATTCCAAACAAGGCCGGATTTGAGATTTATAGAGATAGAGAATAGAATCCGAAGTAAGAAAGTGTCAAGCTCAATAAAGAGATGCAACCTTAGCAGATGCTAATTTTGCAACAGATTTGATATATGGTTTCCAAGAAAGATCGGAAGTAAGAGTTAATCCTAGAAGATGAAGAGTGGATGACTCATTGAGTACATTACCGTTCATAAATATAGAAAGATCTAAATTATTGCGATAACAATTAGATGAAAAAAATTGAGTTTTGACTGAATTGAAGTTAAATCGCAGTTAAAGACTTAAGTATTATCAAACTATGAGCTACTTATAATTATTATATAAGACGTTACTTTTAGCAAAATGTCATATCACTGAGCTGTTTGGTTAAAAGAATATAGCAAAGAAGAAGATGTTTTTCCTTCCTCATGGGTGCGTGGGAAACTGGTTTTGTGGCCACTATCTAAAATAAATGCATTTAAGTTAATGAAAGATAAAGTTGAACCTGGTGAAATTTGGCGGTGTTTTAAACTTATTAAAATAAAGAATAAGTCAGAGATAATTTTTTTTTTGCTTCTATTGAGCTTTTAAAAGATTTTATTGAGTTGTTTTTTTGACAATTTATATTCACAATGTTTTATATAAGTTAAGCTAGTTAAGTTTTATATAACTTGTTAAAATAATTTATTTGGACATGTCGCATTACAATTTTAAATGCATAAATTTATAATCAGATGTTTTCTTATTCCTTTTACAGACTTCTACAAAGACTGCAAAAGCTACGATGTAACAACAGCAACTGAAGAAGAAGACATTGATATTCAGCGGATAATAAAAAAGCGCAGACGTAAAGACAATACTACTTTTTTTGAAGAGTTTTTAAAATTTGTTTCTATTATAATATGTTAATATTATTGACAGTAATTTATTATGTAATAAGTTATGATAATTTTTTAATTTTAAATTCCATTTTTTTGCATTCCGTTTTTTCTTTTTCATTCAAAATAGTATTACCGTTTACCTGTTTAGTTTTATTACAGTTATAGTACAACTAATTTAATTTTTCAAGTGATGAAGAAGTTGGATGTTAATGTTAATGCAAAAAGTAAGAATACGGACAAATTAGATTTTAATGACAATTACTAATCAGGGTTTGAAACCAGAGCTACCCGCAGCTGATGGTTTTACGAGGAACCAAGATGAGGCAGTAAAAGTTAGACCTCAGCTCTAAAGCCTTGGTAGTAATAATGGCAATAACAAAAAATAACTATAATATTGTATATTTATGTGTTTTTAATTAAGACAATTATATGTAATAATTTTTAATATCTAATGTAGTTGCAATTTATTTACAATAATGTAAAACTGTCTGCATTTCGCTTCCACCTGTAAATTAGGAGCAAAACATTGCAACCAAGTAATTTATTGTAAAGAAAAAGTGTTGATGTGGTACCACAAGATTCTGAAGTTGATCAGTTGTATCAGTCTTTATATCTTTGAATACTGTTAATAATTATAACAAACATACAACATATATACAATTTTTCCCAGATGCAACTTGGTTTCTTAAAAACCTTTGTAAAATATTTTATTTTAATTAAGTAATGTAACTGTATTGTTATTTACTTTGCAGCCAAACCTTCAATTCTCCTACAGTCACCTTTAACTTCAAGAAGAAGTTTGATTTCTAAGGTTTCTATATTTGAATTGAGTGTGGCTACAACACCAAAAGAAAAGAAAATGAAACAATCAAGTAGGATCTCTAATTTTCCTAATACTTTTAATTTACATAACTTTCACCTTAGATGAAATTGTATTACCTATGAATGTATTTAGTGTTATAATTCCTTGGCAAAAAATCCCAATGGTATAAGTTTTTTTAAATGAAATTTTTTACAAGTTTTTAGTAAAATTTTTGCTAAATATGACTTTGCAAAATGATGTAATTATACAATTATTTACATTGTAGCTAAAGCGTCAGTATTTTCACAATCTCTTTGTCTGTTACCTAAAAAATTTAATTCGAAGATCCTATTTTTAATTCGAAGATCCCATAATTTAATTCAAAGATCCCATTGTTGAGGCAGAGAGCGCCTATATCAAAAGACAATGTTGTGAATCAACCAAGTAATACTTATTTTTTAGCTTGAGTTGGTGTTTGTATATATTTTTATGTTTTAGATATATTATTTATATTATTTAAAAATAAATTTTTATCTAAAATACTTTTTGCTTAATGCAATGTAATGGTTTATTACATTGTAGTCAAACCATCTGTATTTCTACAACCACCTTTAAAATTAAACAGAAACTTTCTAACAAACAGCAGTTGAATGGCAACTGCACCCCAAATCAATGAAATGATTTGGGGTGCAATCAAGTGTGTAAGTTAGCAAACTTAAAATGTTTTTTAATTTTATTGTCTTATGCCTGATGTGGCTAATGCACTTGCTTTAGCTATAATCTTCTTTTACAATTATCCCTGGATCTTATTACTGTGAAAAATCGACTTGATAAAATATTGCATAAAATTTTTTTAACATATATTTTACAACATACATTTAAAAATAGATTTAAAAAAAAACTTTAGTTTAAAAAAAAAAAATTAGGTTTTAGGCCAAAATTTTAATAGTTTTTTTAAAAATCTTTTTCTTATATGAAAAATGTAATGTATTTTGCAGAGTTTCAGAGAAAAGTTCTCTATCAGCTAGCAAATTCTGCGAATGAAATTAAGGATTTGAGAATAGCAGTTGAAATAATAGGTATACCAAGTTCAGAGCACATTAAAAGTGGTGAAGTTCATCTAGAGGTTATTGCTGGACCTATTCAGACCTTGAATTGGTATAGAAATTTAGACGAGCAGTGTGGAATACTTGCAAATAAAACAACTTTAGTGACTAAACAGCTCATATTTTCTATTTCAAGTTTATTATCCTGTCATTTACAGTTTGACTATGATTTTAAAATATTTATTAAAGACGCGTTTTTAATGTCTAGAATAGTAGAATAATCTTTATTGTTTGTTTTGATGTCTAAAATAGGTTTTGTTTATACTGGACAAGCAGAATTAATATTTTGGTTCTAATCTAGAATTCCATATCTATTAAAAAGTGTATTTTTTAATAATTTATTTGTAGTTTCACCTTCTTTTATAAATTGGGGGAACATCTACTAAAATGCTTCAAAAAATCTTTTGAAACGACTTTGGTCTAATTCTGCTATGTTGCATTTAAGTATTGGTGGAAAAGGCACACTTAACAAGCTTCCATTTAGAGACACTGCTTTATGTTTACTTATTGTTGGTAAAGTATTAACTTTTTTGTTCAACTAAAATCAAAGTCAGGTTACAATTCTATTCTTTAATGTACTTCAAATCTTAAATACCATAAAAACTATGAAAATAGTTTTTGAAGGGTATGATATAAACCTATGATACGGTAAATAAGGCTTTCAAAGAGCATAGCGCCATCTGACTAAATTATTTAAATATTTCTAAAAAGATAAGTAAAATATAAAGGTAGTGAAGCAATTTAAACGATTTTATTAATCTATTGGTGCTCTATCCACGGATTCTCTTGTACCAATGTTGATTTTTTGTATTTAATTTTTTGCATCCACTAGTTAAAATCTTTGGACCCTTAACACAAAATTTAGTGTAAATGTTAATATTGATTCAATCGTTTTTAGAATGTGTAATGAAACGTGATTGTGCGTCCACAGTATCGAAAATACATTTGTTCATTGGTTCCCAGCTTAGAATGGCTCCCTTCCGCATAAGTGGAACTGGAAAAAGTCATTTAAATACTCATTTTTCAAATTCTCAAAATGGAGAAGCTGAATAGATCAACTTAAGCAAAGATCTTGATCTTGATGGCAATAATGATTATTAAAATATAAAATAAAGTTTATATAAATTTTCGTCAAACTTAAAAATAAATAAACAAAAATTTTTTGACGATTAATTCCTTTATACGTATTAAGACGCTGAACTTTTATTGACGTCGAAGTTAAGAAAAGTTAAACGTTGTCTAAATTTGACAATGAGCGTTTTAGATTACTTTTTAGTACTTAGTACGATTGTTAATTTATCGTTTATTTTCAACGTTAATTCAACACTTATTTTCAACGTTAATTCAACGATTATTTTCAACGTTAATCCAAAGTTTTTTTTTCACAAAAAATTAACGCTAAAATTCTCAACGCTTTTTTAATGTTGAACCCACGTTAAAATTATGCTAACAACAAACAATCTTTTAAACATAAAAAATACTCAAAAGAAACTATGCTGTAAATATATATATATATATATATATATATATATATATATATATATATATATATATATATATATATATATATATATATATATATATATATATATATATATATATATATATATATATATATATATATATATGTATATATATATATATATATATATATATATATATATATATATATATATAAATATAAACATTTTTAAACAAAATTTATGTGTGTGAGAGGATTAACAGGATATCTTCTCGATAGGCCAGGATATCATTGACATACAGAATCTAAATCAAAAAATAAAATTTGTATCATTAGTACTCTTGAGTCCCTCAAGCTTATAAAAACCTCCCCCTCCCCCTTTCCTTTTTATTAATTTTTATTTGTTATCAAAAAAAAAATAATCAACCAAAATTGGCCCTAAAAATTAAAAAGTAATTATTTCAGCCACTGAAAAAAACAAAGTTTTTTAGTGTAACGAGGTATTAAAATTCACTGACCAAGTTAATCTCGATTTATCAAAAATTTGCTTTTAATTTATTTCTCACCAAAGTATTAAACTTATATCAGCATATTAAATTCTATTGAAATAATTAAAAAACAGCTGTTAGAAAATGCGCATTTGACAGCAAGCCACCTTAGAATTAAATAGTTTTATGCCTGTTTTGTAAAAAGTATTAGTTCGGATTTATAAACTTTTAATAAAAATACCTATGGCATAAAAAATCCCCCCCCCCCACCTCCTTACTTTTATTAA
Organism: Hydra vulgaris; assembly: GCF_038396675.1. Taxonomy (NCBI): domain Eukaryota; kingdom Metazoa; phylum Cnidaria; class Hydrozoa; order Anthoathecata; family Hydridae; genus Hydra; species Hydra vulgaris. Next base: position 27,001,987 of record NC_088927.1, read on the forward strand.
TGGTCATCTACAGGGGTTGGAGTACATACATACACTGAAAGTTTGAGTGTAAACAAGTCATGGCTTCCACATTCTAAAACAGGGTTCTATGCTGGGCCCGTCTGCGGGCCTTTTTTATTTTTGGGAAAAAAATTTTTTATATGTGTGCTAAAACAAAAATGTGTGGTAAAACAAATGGTGTTAAGGTCATCAAGAATTATTTCAGTGATTTTGATTATATTAGAATTAGAAGTATCATCTACATTTAATTCTTTTTCTGCCACATCATCATTAGACTTATTTCTTGTGTCTTGTCCATAAGAAGCAGTGGATCCATGCGCATTTCTTTGTCTAATTTCACTCCTATTGAATCTATTTCAAAATGATCTTTAGCTCTTACATCAATGCTACAGTTATGCTCTTTGCAATCCTCAATTCTACCATTAGAAGAATCTTTGTTTCCATATTGGAAAAATTTGGTTATTGATAGACTAAATGAGAGAAGATAATAAGACATTCTTATGATCTTCGCTCTTTTTTAAGTTTCTTCTATTGAGCTCCATATCTATGTTTTTAATTTGAGTTTGACATGGTGTTTGCATAACTTGACAATCTAAAAAAATAGTTTTCCTTTCGGGACATCATTTAATTCCTGGACAACAAATGTATCTTTAAAGAAAGTGAAAGTTTAGTTTTGAAGCATCAGAATCATAATAATTTCAAATAATATGTCTGAACTCAAAAAATTTCGGAATAAATTATTTTCCTTTTTTAGTTTATTGATTTGATAACAAAGTTCAACTTATATAAAATGATTAACCTGAAAAAATATGGACCAAATTATGCTAACCAATCCATTAACAAAGAAAAAACTGTTATATGAGAAAAATGCAGGAATTAATTTACACAACGGTCCGCATAACAATTTTAATACCAGAGCACTTTTAAGTGCAAATATAAATGTTAAGCTACTTGTTAACGTTTATTTTATAACGAAGATGAGTTTAGCTTCAGGAATCGCTCAAAGAAATCATCGTAAAAAACAGCAATGTTAAAGAAATGAGTAAAAAAACAAAAACGTTACCTGAATTGTTGAAATGTCTGTTTGTTTTCTACTTTTTAATTTCAGACAATGTTTTTGGTTCAAAAGTTTTTCTGTTCTTTTCACATTTATTTTTAATTCAAAACAATAATATTTTACTCGGACTTATTATTTTTCCGATCACTACCCCCGGGCCTCTTTACCTTTGGGCCCAAGTGCTACAGTACCACCATCCCCTCCCGTGTGGGGGCCATGAGACAAGTATATTCTTGATATAATAGACATTTATTATACATATATACTTTTAATTTACTTTTCCAGGGCAAATGGAGGAACAACTGATGATGAATCTAATCTTTTTTCTTTTTGTTTTGTTTCCTCTTGTCTTTTACTTCAAAACCCAAACCTTAACAAACAGAGTAGTTGTGCCAAGTAATTAGTTCATTACAATACTAATAACAACTGTTTTCTTGTTGTCTTCAAAAAGAAACCTTTTCAAAACATAATTATTTAATATTCTCGAATCCATTGTTGTTCAAATATTATAGGAAAACTTGCGCTAAAATAAAAAAAAGCAAGTACATACATACATACATACATACATACATACATACATACATACATACATACATACATACATACATACATACATACATACATACATACATACATACATACATACATACATACATACATACATACATACATACATACATACATACATACATACATACATACATACATACATACATACATACATACACAGCTCCGGACTTACAGGCATGCCGAACAGGCCATGGCCTAAGAGCCCCGAAAAAAAAGGGGCCCTAAAATCCAATTGCCACAAAATTAAATTTTAGCTTTTGGAAAGTGCATACATTTTTAAAAGAAATGAATTGTGTAAAATTTACTTTTTTTATTTTTCTAATTACTTTCGTGATTAAAAAAAAAATGTTTAAAGGCGAAAGTTAAACAAAAAACATTTTGAAATATTTTGTTCATTAATATGAACAATAACTTTAACGAACAATCAGCTCAACGATTTTATTTAACATTTGACGTTTTTTTTTATAATACTATGCTTTTTAATTAAAACTCATCCAAAGCCTTCTAAAATATTATGTTCTAGAATGAATTGGTTCAACATATCAAGCCAAGAAGATAACTATAATTAGGCTCCAATTTTACTCACTCCAAGCGCTAAATATGTAGCTACGCCACTGATTGTGGCGTAACTACATATTTAGCGCTTGGTGCAAGTAAAATCGGAGCGCCCCATCTTTTTCAAAATTAGTTGAGAAAAGTAAAAAAAAGTATTTAGATTATGGTTACATACAATATGGAATAAAAATAGTCATTTGTTCCTATTGTCCAATTTGAAGATACCAAAATGGATAATTGGTATTCCTGATGCAAATAATCCAGTTGGAAAATAAAGTGAAGGATTATGTTAGCAGTTATAATTCAAGATATCATTCAACATTTCACATCTTTCTTTAGAAAAAACCATGAGTCATCTGATTGGTGTTTTCGCATATGTTTATATTCTTCTAATCTGGACAAAATAATTGTTGTTTTATTTTTCCATTTGTAACTCTATTGCTTTTATTTTATTTTATTAACATTTCTTATTTCTTGCACATAATTTAAAATTGTTTTCTTCGTTGCTATGTCTATTGCAATTCGATCAATCAATTTTTGCAAATCAAGTTGGCAAGTTATTGCTTTCTCAATCGATATAGAGGCCAAAAAGCTAAGCGTTGCGACAACAAATATTTTTTTATTAATTTCAGTTTGGAAAGACTTCATTTTGCTGTTACTGTCGTCATCAGTAAAGATAAATAAATGAGGTAAGCTTCAAAAAAAAGAAACTAATCGAAGAAACTACTTGAGGCTGCGGTTTGAAATAGAAGTAGTTCAGCAATTTGGCTTATAGAAGCAAATTTATTAAATTAATCATAAAAACAAACTTTAAATTAAAGGAATTGAGGTCGAAAATTAGATGAAATGTCGGAGAGGTATTCCGGTTGTAATCTTTTGATTTATCCAGAACATCTTTATCAGATGATGCCAAAACAAAGGTAGGTGATAGCCACACAAAAAAGTGTACATAATTAATAAAAGATTCAAATCTAGTAGTTAATTGATTAGTCATTATGTCCTTTTCTTTATAATACACCTCAACTTTGATACGTTAATAGCTCTTTTCAATGCGCTCACCTACATGTAATTTATCAAACAATTTTTTGAGCAGCAAAATCTTTTTTGGGAAAAAGATGGTTCAATATTCCACATAGCTGATAACGCAATGGCATCGTTTTAAACAAACTCTCTATTATTCCTCAAAGTGTGTTATTGGATTAGGATTAAAACACATTTAAAGTTTTATAGCTCTTTGCGCTACTGATTGCACTTGGAGCTCCGTTGTAAATCTATTTTGTTTTTTTTTCACTTTTAGGTTATGGAGTTTTTAAAAAATATCAAAAACTCTTTACATATATGTGTTGGCTATAATCTGACAAAAAATTAGCTCTTTAACACTTGTGGTTTGTGTTCAGGGACCTAAAGTATAGAGTATAGCACTAAAACCTCTTCAAAAAGAGACAACGGATGCTTAACGTTTTTATTATAACCTTATTATTGACTATGGAAGTTTGAAAATTTAATAGAATGAAGCCTTGGCATGTATCTTTTAGGCAAAAAAAATAGGAGCAAGATATCTTTTATCTGTGAAAAGATATAGCTCTTAAAGTAGAAACCTCGCCTTTGAAAAAGCGGCCAAAATGTAGCAGTTTTTTGTGGTTTTTACGTCTTTTAAAGGTTCAAAGTTACATTAAATAACTAATCTAGTAATAATATGAGGTGACTAGTAAATATGGGATTCTATGGTTGTTAGACATCACGTCTGTGTGTACTTTGTCTGCAAAAAGAGTGCTTTTTTGACCTTGTTTGTACAAAAGTAGGAGCAAAAAACACATAGAGAAATTTTTTTCTAGTTGTTCTGAATTTAAAACGCATAAAAACCTCTTTTTGTTTTAGTAGTTAAACCCACTACTAAAACAAAAAGAGGTTTGCTTTGTTGTTTTTTCTAAACATTACTGACTAAATATTGGAAATACACACAATAATAACAACTTCTTTTATTTAAATAGGAAATATATCTTTACTGAATTGGGTTTTAATAAGATATCAAGCAGAAGAAAATACCATATAACCTTAATCTCCCATTGAAAAAACACATACACACAGACATGAAATGATTTCCTTTAAAAAAATTACTTTATAGTGTTGTTGTGATATTTATTACTTTTTCTTCAAATTGCTGTTGATATTTTTTTTTTTAGTACTTGCAAAATAAGCCATATACTTCTGAAAAAATTTTTATTAACTTAATAAATATAGTTTTTAATATAAACAAAAATTTCAGACAAGATTATTTATTACCAACAAATTTTGTCTTAGGTATTTGTCTAGAATTTCATTCTAGAAATCACTGTTTAACTGTTAAAAAAAAAAGAATTATTTAAATAATCCAATTCAAAGATGCTTGCTGTTATAGTCAATAACACAATTCAGTAACTGGCTTCCATAACTAGGGTGATCAGGGTTTCTTTTGTACCTTGCCCATTGAGCACTGAAGATTGAATGCAATACCAACAGTATTGATAATTATTTTGTTACAATTAACCGTTTAAAAGGCAGGGCCGTACCGAGCCAATTTTGCGCTTCGGGCAAGAAAAGAAAATTGCACCCCCCTCTTCCCCTCCTTTCCCCCTCCCCCTCCTTAAAAAAAAAGAAGAAGAAAATTAAACGAAAAAAATGATTTATTGATCACAAATTTTATCACATCAAGGTATAAGTAAAATTTGTCATTAAGGTTGCACAAACTTTAGTTCAATGCCACTTTTCTGGCTTTTCTTGAGGCAAATTCACTAATGACATCATCAAAATCAATGTTGTTTGCCACTTCATTTTCAATTGAAATTATAGCCAAACTAGATAAACGTTCTTTGCCCATTTTTGACCTCATATAGTGTTTTATGAGCTTAAGTTTACGGAAACTTCTCTCACACGTAGCAACTGTGACTGGTATGGCGAGGAAGATGCGAATAGCAATTGTTGTGTTGGGATAAGCAACGGTCAAAGAATATTTATGAATGAGCTGCAAAATGTTGATCGGGCTAGATTTTTCAAAGTTGTCCATCATTGCGGCAGCTTGATATTTAAAGCTTGCCATTTCTGACTGGAAATCGGAAGAATCTAAATCTGCCTTGTCAATTTGAGATAAATTTGCAGCTTTTTTCTTGAGTTCATCCACTGAACTTTTAGAGAGTGAATGCCCACTGAGGTAGCCAAAATCAGAGGATACAGCAGACATCAGCCTTAAACCGCCACTCTATTTGTGTAATAATGCTATCAAACACAAGGTTGCACTGAGATCCGAATTCTGTTTCTGCTGTGAGAAGGTGAGAGTCATCTTCAGCTTCATAAAGTGCTATTCGCTTCACTTTGCGCTTCCTCTTAATTGGAAAGCCACCATTAATTCTGCTCTGGTTAGCTTTTTCTAATTCATTTTTGTTGTCCACCCCAACATCTCAAAAATTCTGAATGAAAGCCTTCAACCATTTCATTTTTTTTACGGCAATGTCAATTGAAATGGTTTTTGACTGAAGCAGTTTGTTTTCCCGGTCAATTAGAGAAAGAATTTGACTTCAGAAACCCAACAAACACAAAAAACTGAAATCAATATGAATGAGAAGTTCTTTTGCACTGCTAACGGTGACAGCATTTGTCATGGGATTGTGGATAATTGATTCCAAAACTTGAAGAACATCTTTGATTTGTCTGTGCAATGGTGTAATTGCTTCTTTCTGGTAGACCATCTTGTGTCACTATTTCCCTTTAATGAGATGGTCAACTTTTTCATCAGTTTTTCCCATCTTGACGTGAAGTTTGAAAAAAAGTTAAAGATGGCTTGAACCTTTCCAAAAAACGTAATCATGAGTGGGGAAACCTCAGCAGCATGAACACCAACAAGATTTAAAGTGTGAGCTGCGCATGGAACAAATCTTGCTGACTCATTAAGAGAATGGATGTGAGCTTTGACGCCATTGTATTTTCCAAACATATTGGCTCCATTGTCATAGCCTTGGTCCCGGCAATCGGAAATGCTTAGACCATCCTTCTCCAGTTTTTCAGTTGTCTCTGTTGCAAGACCTTTTCCGGTTTTTCGGTGAGATTCAATGAAGTCCACAAACTTTCCTTAATTGTGCAGGTTTCATCACTGATGCGGACATACCTGATGATCTGAGTCATCTGCTCTTTGTGGGAGGTATCTGGAGTGCAGTCAAACAGAACAGAGTAGTATTTAGCTTCTTTGATGTTTGACAAAATTTCTTTCCTGACTTTCTGCCCAAGTAACTCAATCAGCTCATTTTGAATTCAAGGAGAAAAGTAGGATGTTGTAGTTTTTTTTGCTTTAACGGACGCAATGTGTTCAGCCACAAAAGGATAATAATGGCTAATCAACTCAATTAAGCTCAGAAAAATGCCACTGTTTTGTTGACCGATGTCTTCTGTTATTCCCCGAAGGGCAAGATTGTTGTTAACACAGAAAAAAATTGCATCAACAATCACTTCTAAGATATCTCTCCGCTTTTTCATCTCTCCACTGATAACTCTCTGCAGATCAGAATCCAGGGTTTTTCTTTCCTTGAGGTTTTTTTCAAGAATTTTCCAATCAAAATAGCATCTTTGGTGTTCATTGTTGTTTTCATGCTCAGGAATTCTTGGGTTTAGTTTTTTCCAGTCACAAAACCCTTTAGAATTTTCTGAGAAATTGTTGGTTTTTGTTGTTGAAAATAACAAACAGCAAAAACAAAATAAAGAATCTTTTTTATTGCTGTACTGCAGCCAAGTGCGAACAAATTTTTTACCATTGGGATGAATTTTTTCATACCATTTTGAGCTGAAGTGTCGCATTCTGTTGTCAAAATCACACAGCGTGTTTGGGAAAAATTCTCTTCTGTCTTGCTCTGGCCATTGCTTAATCAAAAAGCATCTTGTTTTGTCCGTTATTTTAGGCCATGTTGCTGGATCCCTGTGTTGAAAATTTTCTTCCGAGGCCACTGGAATTTCTGAGATTTCTGAATGAAGTTCATCCTCGTCCATTTCAGCTGGGCCTGAAAGCTAGGCATTTTTATCTTCCCTGGTTGGTTCTGAATCAGTTGTGCAAAATTCTTCTTGACTTTGGCTGATGAAAATCTTCTCTTCAATTAATTCCAAATGATGATCTGAACTCAATTAAAGTCAATTATAGGATCTGTTGAATTGTCATTAATTTCAATACAAATATCCTCTGAAATTATTTGTTTCTCCACTGAGTTTGTTACTAACCACTTTTTGAAACAGTTTTGCAGTTTCTCGTCACTTTCTTGGCGCTGTTTTCTTTTCTTCTTAAATTCAGCACCAGATAACTTTTGGGTTTGACTCATAATAGAATTATAATGCTCAAAAGTTATCAAAGGTATATTAGTGTTATAGGGCGCTTTTTTATTCAGTATATGAGCTTTAATATTTAAGAGTTTGTGTCAAGAGGGGGAATTTTAATTAATGTTCTTATCAACAGCAGCGACGCCGTGAAAATTAGTTTCATAAACTGATTATTGTTTTTTTAATTTATTAAAGTTTGCGCCCTCCCAATTTTGGTGCCTCAGGCCGCGGCCCGGCCGGCTCCGCCCTTGGTACGGCTCTGCCGCTGAGAAGAAAATTTGTCAACAAGAACTACAGTATCCACTACAGTATAAAAAACTTCTGCAAGCCACTGATCTTTACCTTGAGTAAGCCGCTTATCTTCTCACTGCTTTAAATGTGTTGCACATCCTTTGTTTAATCCTTGCATATTGCTCGCACCATCAAAAGACATAGCCTCACTCTTTTGAATATCTATTTTATTTGATTTGAGTTTATCTTTTCACTTATTCCTTCACCAGTAGTTGTTTCAGTTTCAACCATTGAAGAAAGATGTTCCTTTACAATGGTCTCTTCTGCAACAAGCGTTACATAATGTAATACAATAGTAATAGAAGTTTGCTCACTTAGTGTAATATCAGTGGCACCATCAGCTGATAGTGAAAAGAAAACTGAATTATTTATCTCTTCTGAAATATCTTTCTTGACCATCTGTGTCATAGTATGGATTAGCTTGTTTTGTGTATAATTAGAAAGAAACGTAATTCTAGCAAATATTTGCAGTACTCAATGACAATCTTCTTCCAGAAGATTTTTATTGAGTACTGCAAATATTTGAAAGTTTTTCATTCAGAACCTCATCATACTGGCTGAGTAAAATTAACAAATTTAGAAATTTACCCGCACCAAATTGAAAGATTTCATTTTTTTTAGGGTCATTGTAAAATTTGGCTCCCTCAATTCCACGTACTGAAATACTCTCTGCGATCAAATACCGAATAGTATCAATAACTTGTATTAGGTATTGATGTAGTTTTTCCTCTTTTTTACGTTTTTTGTTCAGATGTCTCATGGTTTCAATATTTAATATTTTATCAATTTTGGATTCTGATAATTCATGAGCCATAGCTTCAGCAGCATTTCGATGGTTTTTCTGGGTGCAATGCATTGTTATGATGTGACTTAAGTTTGACCGATTATCAAACCCATCACGTAAAGAATTTGTGTCCTCTCTTCATCCAAAGCATAACAAACGATGCAAAAATTTTGTATAGTGATAGAGAGTAGATCAGCCGTGACCTTTTCTGCACAACTTCAATGTTATTAACTTTAACTGATTCAGTGTAATATTTAGATAATCTTGAATGTTTTGTTGGGTGATTTGGCCCTTATACAATAAATTGCTTTTTATCAATCATCTTTGTATTTTTCAGCTCTAGAAATTTAGTTAAAACATTTTCATTGACATTTACAACGTTGTCTGGTTGCTTCTGAATAATCTTTTCTGCTGGAGTTAGGTCCGCCGCTGCAGTTACAGGCACTTCATAATTACCCATTTCTGCAGTTACTCTCTCAGTTTCGGTAATGTTTCGGTTTCTGAATGTTTCTGAATGTTGTAGTTCTGCTCCTTTATCTACTGCAACTATGATACCTTTATTGTCTGTTTCTTGTATAGATGATTGGTCACTAATCTCTGTTATTGGCTCTGTTTCCTTAATAAGTTTAATTGTAATGTTCACAACAGATGTTGGTGTTAATTCTATATTCTCTGTTGCTGTAAAGGGTGTCCCTGCTTTTCTCTGTATTTGTGGCTCTTGCAATGACGCAAGACCTGCCGTTAACTTTAATTGTTTTGGATCATTACCAGCTGCTTTCAATTCATGTTTTAGATTTTGAGCTTTTTTTTCAGCGCCAGATTTGCATTTCCATGTTGCCTCTATCTTTTTCTTTTTTCTTTCATTTCACCTGAAACATAAAAAATATAAAATTAAAAATATGTCCTATGATAGAAACCAGGGCTTTGGTTTCTTTTGTTTGAGTTATGACTACTATCGATCCATGGAATTTACAAATAGTAGTGATAAATTCCATGGACCGGTAGGGAGTGGACTGGATCATATTGAGTAGTAGTAGTGAATGAAAGTAATAACAAAATTTTATTAAACACACAATTTTATTAATTAAACATATATTAACTATATTTATCAATGCAAAACAAATGAGTTCACACATTTTATATGTTTATTGTTTTGAACTTTTCAATAACAATTTTCTCTTTTTTCTGTTGACGGGATGGTTAATTTCATCATATAAAGAGAAGACATCGTTTAATCATTCGCCACTACAGTGCTTGTTTTCGGTATTCTTTTCGTTTAGCAATACGCCTGCCTCTACCTTCTTCTGTTTCAGCCGCTCATGCCTTAACATATCGATCTCTTCGTTTTTTTAGCCGAGATGCTTGTTATTCAGCTGATTCATTTGCTCTAGCTCGAAATTTGCGTTCTCTTTTTTGAGCAAGACAAGCTAATCGATCAACTTCAGTTTCCAGCTATCTTTTTTTTTTATTATTACCGCTTACCTAGTGTTTGTTTTGACACCACACAAACAAACAAATCGACGTGAAACAAGTTAATTAAAATGTTGTACAAAATGCCCTGATAGAAACTTATAGAACTAAATAAACTTTTTTTCTTTGAGGATAAGAAACCCCTTTTTTTTGAAGGGGGGGGGAGGGCAGTTTCTTTTTGGGGGCCTAGTTTCCTAAGCCAGAATCAGGGCCCAGTACAAGTCCTCGTACCTTCGTACTGGGCCACCACGTCCCTGCATTTAATAATAATAAACAGTAAATGCTCTACATAAGTTACTTTACCTTTATAAACACAAGAACATATATATCTTAAAACTATCTCTTATGTAATATGTTATCTATGTAATGTTATATATATATATATAGAGTATCGGACAAAACGAGTGCAACCAAATAATGCTAATTTAGTTTCTTTATATAAAAGTGCTGCATTTTTTCAATTTAGAGAAATAACTATGTAACTGTTTAGAGACAAAGTTCTTCAGGTTTTATTCATCACAAAGTTCATTATTTGTACACGAAAATTAATAAATTAATATAAAAGTATTAAAAAAAGTTGATTTCATTCTGAACAAAACAAGTGCAACTCGACAAAATGTTGACCAAGCTGTATTTCGATATCAATATTTCGTGGCGAATCCTTTGTTTTCGATCATAGCCTTGCATCTTCGAGGCATAGATTCGATCAGGTGATCAATGAAACTTTGTGGAATGACTGTCCAGGCCTTTTGGATTTGTTCAAACAGTTGATTTTTTTTACGAACACCTTTACGATAAATCTGCGGTTGACGATCTCCCGCAGGTTCTCGATAGGGTTGAGATCCGGAGATTGAGGCGGCCAATCCATCACCGATAGGTGGTTGTCTTGAAACCACTGCTTGACTACTTTTGCAGTGTGTTTCGGATCGTTGTCTTGCTGAAAAACCCATTTAATTGGCATATTCCATTCAGCATGAGGTAACATAACATCTTTCAGGATATTTTTATACATGAAACGGTCCGTTATTCCTTCGTTTCGATGTATTGGACCTAGACCGTTAGCAGAAAAACACCCCCAGACCATTACATTGCCTCCACCATGCTTCACGGTCTTATAGCAGTAACGTAAATCGAGGCGTTTTCCGGCCGGTCGACGTACACGGCAAATGCCATCGCTCCCAATGATGTTGAACTTCAATTCATCACTGACCAGGACAGTTCGCCATTTCTGCACATTCCAGTCAATATGAGATGTAGCAAACAGGAGTCTTTTCTTCTGGTTTTTTAGTGAAATCAGCGGTTCCTTTGCAGGGCGTCGAGAAAACAATCCGGCTTCAACAGCACGTCGTCTGATTGTTCGGTCCGATACAGGCAGCTCTAATTGCTTTTGTATCTCAACTAATGATATCCAGGGATCCTTCTTGACGGATCTGACCATCCTAAAATCCTCTCTAGAAGTGGTGGAACGCGGTCTTCCACCTTTGTTATCTGCTGCCAACTTCCCCGTAGAACGATATTTGGAACATAGTCTTGATACGGTCCATTTTTTCACGCGATATTTATCACAAATACTTTTTTGTGACATTCCACTTATGTAATCGCCAATAATTTTTTTTCTTAGTTCCAATCCAAGAATGTCGGGAGCCATTTATGCATTTGAAGTCATAAAAATAATAAAAATAAATAATCACGCTTCTCAAGGCTTACCGTGTTACATTTACCTTGTAATGATACAATAATGCTCTGTGGAACACAACGTCTTGGTTGGATGTGGGCTGTATTGATGTAATGAAACACTTGTTGTATTTCACTTCGATAAACTGTCTTGATAATACTGACTGATTGACTTCCTTATACTGATTGAATTACATGTCGATTTACATGTCTCTTATACAGTAAAATGAACCTGTGTGAACCTGTTCTGGAAGATTCTAGATGCTTCTTTTCGATGCTTCTGGAAGCTTCTGGATGCGTCTGGATGCTTCTGAATGTTTCTGGATACTTCCTTTAATTATTAAAAAACATCTACTGGATGCTTCCAGATGCTTCTTCTGGAAACTTCTGGAAGCTTCTGCATGCTTCTGGAAACTTCTGGAAACTTCTGGATACTTCCTTTAATTATTAAAAAACTTCCGTGACGTTGACATGGACCAGACTGAAGAAAATGAAACAAACCAAAAAAGTTGCACATGTTTTGTCCGCTGCAAAATGGCACTTGTCAACGAAATTCTGCCTGTGTGCTGTCACTTGTCAGCTGATTGCTCATGTTATGGCATGCTATGACTCCAGACTCCTGAACTGTTTGCTGTGGTAGTATAGTTTGTTTCGTTTTTAAGAAATGTAAAATTAGGAACACTTTTTAGCATTGTTCGATGTTGGTTGCAAATGTTTTGTCCAATACTGTATATATATATATATATATATATATATATATATATATATATATATATATATATATATATATATATATATATATATATATATAATATATATATATATATATATATATATATATATATATATTTATATATATATATATATATATATATATATATATATATATATATATATATATATATATATATATATATATATATATATATATATATATATATATATATGTATATATTAATATATATTATGTTATAATATATAATGGGTTATTTGATGTGTAATCTAGAGACAACTATAAACTAAAAAAGTTACCTCAGTTTACTTAAGCACATAACTATAAACTAAAAAAGTTACCTTAGTTTACTAAACACATGAATTAGAACATTTTTCTCAATAAATTGCTGGAAAAATAACTTCGTTTAAAGTTGGTGAATTCATGATTATTTTAGATAGATACTAGTTAGCCATGATGGATTGCTCAGAACTTATCTAAAACATTTCAATCAAATAAACGCTGCCTTGAATTGATGAAATTGATGACACTCCAAATAAATGTTGTTTTATTTTAATGGTGGTAGAATGTTCTATGTTCTAATATAAAACATTCTCTTTACAAAATGTTCCTTCTACTCAGTTATTATTTTCATTCAATTTACAGCTGATTTGTGTGATATAAAACGGGTAGGAACATGTTCCTACAATAACTGAATTCTTTTGATGTTATTGGAGTAATGCCCAAGAATTAAAAAAATGTTCTTTTGACTGTCTGAACCCTGGATGCATTACAAATAAAATCTGTAAATGCACATCATTTACAGACTCCGATCATTCAGAATCGACAACTTCAATTTAGCCGCATTTTATCAAACTCCTACTACATTTTAACAAAATTTCCTACTCCACTGCATACATAATTAGGTAATTCTTCAGTTAAGCGGCCTAAAATAATTTTATTTTTTCGCTTATGGCGCACTCGTCAGAGAAGGCTTTTTATACATTAGGAAAATTAAGTGAAATAATAAAAGGAAAAAGATTGCTGCCCCATGCCAAACCCTTAGCCGATGTAGCAACACTCCCATGTAGCAACAGACTATAAGGTAGTTGATGTAGCAGCTCTCCCTTGTAACAGCAGGCTATAAGATAGCCGATGTATGTACTAAAGCCAATAAATATTCCTTATGTTTATATTAAAAAGTCACTACTTTGAGCAAGTCTTCACACAAAAGCGCAACGAGCGAAGAATAAAATTATTTTAGGCCGCTTACTCAACGCCGTTAATGCAAGTTCTCGAACTTTTTTGTCTTGTTTGTTCTCGGTGATAACAAACATACTTTTTTTCCGGTCTGCAACATTTGTTAAGATATTGTTTAAAACTTAACGTATCTTTTGCGATGTAGTAAAAAAATATGTAGTAAAGAAACGCAATATTTTGTTGAATATATATATATATATTTTTTGTTTAATTTTACTTAATTATTAGAAGTAATATATTTTTTTATATCATGAATAAAAATTCATTTTTGATAACAATAATAGATCCTTATATAATATAATAATCCTAATATAATATAAAATTAATAATGTTATTAAATAATGCTATATATCATATATACATATGTATATACTATATATCATCACATATACATAATAATACTATATATATGTATATATATATATATATATATATATATATATATATATATATATATATATTTATATATATATATATATATATATATATTTATATATATATATATATATATATATATATATATATATATATATATATATATATATATATATATATACAAATATTATATGTGTAGTTATAACTACTAGTATAACAATATGAACGTTATTATATATTATATAATAACGTTATTATGCATAATATGGTATGCATACTGCTAAAATTATGGCACAATGATTGTGTACTTGACTGTACATACAATGGCTATGTACTACATAATGGTAATGTTGTAAGCACATTATAAACATATTTTTTATAATATTTAAGTTCTTTTTTAATAAAATAATAATAACATTAGATGTTGTCATTAAGAATAATAGTATTATTTATATAACTGTTTTTAATACTAATTTGAAAAACTTTGATATTATCAAATCAAAATTATATCTAGTGGTATAATATTATTTCTAGATATATTTCCAGTTTTAAAATTATGAAAATATTGAAGTGTGTCTAAATAAAAAACATATGCATTAACTGTGATTTTATAAGCAGGAATTTTGTGTTTGTTTTCCAAACAATGTTTTCAGCATTTTTCTAAGTACTCTGACTGTTGTTGCATTGAGGAGGAACGAAAATGGGAAAATGTTTTTTTCGAATTATTGGGGTAGTTTATATCAAAGAATACTACTCCATCTTCAACTTCTTTCCACCATACATTAATGCCTTCTACTAAATAGTCAGTTGATTTTTCTAAAAGTTTTTGATATTCATTGCTATTCTTTTCAATCCAAGTAATTGATATTTTTGTGTCATTAAATAGACTATGTAATGATTGATAGAATTTGTGAAGTATTGAAACGCCATCACATAACTTTTTTCCTTCCTTTAAATATTTTTTTGCTTGGTTGCGGATTATTGCATTAAAAATAACATTATCTGAATGATGATTAGAAGATGTTTTTGTAGACAGTTTCAAATTTTGAAACATTGCTTCTTCTTTTTCCACATTAGACGTACGACCTGCAAACAATCTATACTGTAGTGGAGCATGGGATGTGATTGAGTGATAGTATGCACCAAAGAATTTTCGCTTGCTATTTTTTAGATTTGCTTCTAGATGTTCTTTTATAATTATTGCATGCACAAATGTAATATTTATTAAACGAAGAATACTGTGTGTTGATCTAGATTCTTCTGGCATATAAAGGATGTTTTGTATTTCAAGTTAGTAAAAATTTAAAAACAAAGTGACCAACCTTGTAATGTTCTAGGAACAGTTAGTAACTATTATTCAACTTTTTTAATAGTTGGCAGCATTTTTTGCTTCAATGCCATTGAAAGAGCTTTCAATTATATTTTCTACAATTTTTTTTAGCTTTTTTTTCTACTAAATATGGCAATTCATCAAATATATTTTTAATATCGTTTGAAATATCATGCATTGGTTCATTATTTAAAATTTTATAGTGTAAAAGATTTAGTTGTGTTAAAGAAAAACCTGGTTTTTTAAAAAGAAGGGCAGGCAATCCTTGCACTCCATGCATTTCATTTGCCAATAGCTCCTTTAATTTTTTGACAGACGTATTTAATGGAAATTGAATATTTCTTTCATAAAGCTCTCGTTCAATCTGATTTTTTTTTAGACATGAATTCCTTGGTTTACTGCCAGCTGTGAGGTGTTACTTGCATTTATATGGTCTATACGATTTTTTAAGGAAGTGTATGGGAAGCTTAGTGATATAGATATATTATTAGAAAGATCTGCATGCATGTTGCATGCCCAACAAAAATAATTACCACCCTTCTGATGACCAGCTTCCAGTTGTGCTGCTGGATTGTCACCTTTGAATATTCGTGCAACATCTAAAATAGGTGTTCCCACGAATTCTAAGGGATCGCTCAATTGCAAAATGTCATTAATCCTGTCATCGCTATACAAAAGTTGCTGGTCATTGGAAGGACATCTACCAAGTATGTATAAATAAGGCTTTTCGACCTCTGATTGAACATTTATATTCTCTCCATACTTTTGTTTATATTCAAAGCTACTTAAAAATATGGCTGTATCATACATTACGCTAACAGTAACAAGAAAGTGAGTGTGATTAGATTGATTAGAGTGTGATTATACTGGAGCAATCATACCAAAACATTAAATTCCTTGTTCTTTCATAAGTTTTAAGTATATTTATCAGCTCTTTTTTAGTTAGGGTGTCATATTCATCTTTATATTCCTGAATTCAAGAGCATCAACAATTTGCCTTTGAGAAAGTGCTTCTAGTTCATTATCGTTTTGAACTTTCATAAAAATCTCATGGTCTTTGAACATATTTAGTCTTATATCTTTCAAGGAAATTTTTCTGCCTTCGATATGAACCTCTTTTTTTGTAATTGTTTGATTTTCAGATGATATAAATACTTTTTCATATCTTTGGGGTACAATCTTTTCCCCTGAATTATATGTTCCATCGTCTATTTTTTTTTGAGTTGCTGTTTTATTTTTTTATTAGTTGGTTTGCATGGCAAAGATATATCTCTGATGTATGGCATGTTTAACCTATAAATGAGTTTAAACATGAATGATTAATAAAATTTGAAAAGTTTAACTTATTAATGATAAGTGAAGGTAAGGTAATAAATATCTCCGTTTTTTTCTTCTATACTGTATATTATTAATATTAGTGCCATCAGGGTATGTATTGTCTGACATTTTTCTTTTTAGATTTAGTCTTTTTAGATCACAGTTCATAGATTCTAAAAGTCTTTTCAGTACTTGGCCTCTGTTTGCGGGTGTAATACCTAAAAATTATTTTGTTTAAAATTCTTGTTTTTTATTGGTACTTATTACTGTTAAAATGGTAAAACTAGTTTATTAGTATAATACTTTTATTATTGGTTTATTATTTTTGTAAATATACTATATCGCAGACATTTAAAACCATTACCTTTTTTGTTTGTCACAGAAAATTTACGTGCTAGTTCAGAAAAGTTTATTTTAAAACCATTAGGGTAGGATGAAATTACATCCAAACACTCAACTTGTTTCCAGGAATATTTCTCAACAGAACCGACAGGGTTTTTTGCTTTTTTCTCTCCCTAAATTAGTGGTAGAAAAAAAAAAACTTTGTATAAGCCTCACAATATGCACCTTTCAATCCTTAATCCTTCTCTGTAGTATGCTAGAAGGTATATAACATAACTACATAAGGAATGGCTAGTACTTCTCTGTACTTAGAACACATTTGTCATATGGATTGTTAAACGAGCTCTGTGAGTGTTTCCACATCTCGTAGGTTCCTTCTAGATGTGAATAGAGTTTTAAAGTATGTGTGTATGAATATATTTATTTATATATATATATATATATATATATATATATATATATATATATATATATATATATATTGAAATATACAACTTGAAATTATAATACCAAGGCCATCTGTTGCATTTAATTAATACACATTAATTAAATGTCCAAATTATAAAAAATTCATACATCATTTATAATTAATGATCATTTGAGCTGGTAAGAACTATAATGGTGTAAGTTAAATTTTCCTCTATTTGATATTTATTAGGTTTTATTAGATTCTTTATTTGGTTTATGTAGAAAAATCCCTACATACTACTTCACCCAGGGATCACTGGATGAACTAATGACTTATGCCAGTCCTAAATTTAACATAATGACGCATTGTAATTATAAATATTGACTTAATTCAAATCTGTTTTGATGTTATACTATTCTTTTTTTAACCAACTCATTTGCTTGTACTTGACTTACATTTTTTATAGCTGATAGTTTTAATATTCTTCTTTTTTTCGCATTTTTTTGTGTTTCAAAACTATGGGTTAGGCGGAGCTTATCTCTATTGCTTAATGATACAGGAACACCAAATGCCGTAAAAAAGTTAATTTTTTATTATACTTTGTGTTATATACATATATTATACATGTAAAACAAAGTGAGAGAGTACACTTTCTCTCTCTCTCTCTCTCTCTCTCTCTCTCTCTCTCTCTCTCTCTCTCTCTCTCTCTCTCTCTCTCTCTCTCTCTCTTAGCACATACACACTTGTGTAGTATATACAGTATGTACAAACAATATTTATTATGTATAGATCTAAATACTCAGGTGTTTATGAATACTTATCTGCTGAGCTTTCGTATATAAATACCTATCTGTTGAGGTTTCTTTTCATTGATTTTCAATACCATTTTTTATTTTATTTGCATCATATCTGTGTTTTTTATTTTGTGGATTAGGTATATTGATTTTCATAGCCTTTGTGAATGTGGTGGAAAATGTTTTATTAAAATCCTGCTCTAGTTTGTTCAGTGCTTTATGAGTTGCGATTGAAAGTTTTTTCTGCCTATACATTGCTCTTTTTTCTTCTTTATATTTGAACCTTTTACATTTGGCAGGAAATATTTCTAACACTAATTTTAATCTTTTGTTAGCTATTCATCCTTGACAGTTAAAAAGGCTATGAAGCATTTTTGAGCTTCCTAAATTATTAAATCTTTTTTTGGAAAAGGTAAGCAAAATATTTTTCAAAGACAATTTTGACCTGGTCTTCCCTAAGTTTTTTAAATGTTTAACAATAACCCGGCCTTTTCTTTTTATTTGTTCATAGCTAAAGTGAAATGTAGGATTTTTTTCAATATAAATTTTGTATTGATGATTTAGCACTCTTGATCTAAAAACTTTATAATTTTCATTTACTCAATGTTTGATTCTATGTTTTTCAGTTAAAGCTATATATACTGCAACTTTAGAGAAACCGCAAGTTAAAAGATCAGCAATTGACAGCTCTGACATAACAAAAAATTGAGTTAATTTTATTATAAATCTGTTGCTTACTTGTATTCTAAACTTGGTTAAGTAAATTTATATTCTGCCCGCTATTTTACATGTTTACATTAATCTATGGTAATTTAAAGACCGGAATTTTAGTAAAATAGTTTTATGGCATTATAGAATAGGGGTGGCTCATATCACAGTAATGTTTAAATTTTGAGCTTAGACTTTTAAATAAACATTAAGAGGTTTAACTTTAAAAGTCTAACTGGTCGTATGTCAATTTGTGTGTTCTTCACACTCAAATTAATAAAAACTTTCATATAAAATGGAAAAAACAGATTTTAAACTTGAAATAACTAATTTTTTTCGACCTTTAATATGTTTGCAGACATATGACTGGTTAGAAATTAAACATATAACTTAAAACTTGTTTGAAAAAGTTGTTTTCTAAATTTAATGTTTTATCTTCATTGAGCGCAGCACCATTTTATACCAAAATATGGTTCATCAACCATAAAGAAAAATTTTATATCTAAACTTTAGTATTTTAAAAAAAAGTTAACTTTGTTTAATTTTAGACAAATTAAAGCGCTCGGGGAAAAAAAAATAATTAAAAAAAATAAATTATTTGGGCTAAAAAAATGTAATCAAACATAACCTTTTTATAAAAACGCAAAATTCGTGTATTTTCCAGAACATGCATTAACGGCGTTGAGTAACTGTAGAATTACCCATGTTTTTGAAATAAAATTGGTTTTGTAATAAACATAAAACAAACCATTTAAAATAATATTAATCAACAAATATACACACTAGATAAAAATGGATTTATCAACTTAACCGCGTAACTTTGTTTATTTTATATTGATCGCAGAAACAGTTGTTTCGATAAAATTCGTTAATAAATAGTTTAGGACAGGTGTGGCAAGACTCTTCAGGACACCGGCAAAAAAAAAATTAAAAAACAATTTTGCGGGCAAAAAATATTTATTTCTACAAAAGTATAGGTGACTAATAACTATTATAACCATTTGTAGCAAAGCAATTATTAAGAGTGGTGAAACTTGAACGCCTGAAACTAGTTTTTTGATGTCTGGATTGATTTTTGAGGTATATAGAAGCATCGCATTACTAAGATGGTTGTCTCCTAAATATTCAAATTGTTTAACGGGCATTTAAAAAAGTCTCTGCAGACATTTTTTTGCCTGCGGGCAGTGGTTTGGCCACCACTGGTTTAGGACGTAACGCATCAAAGGTTACGTCATTGCTATAAAATATCAATACAAATGCACGCCAAAAACCGTTGTAAAACATGACATTTTTGAAAACATATTTGATAACATAGCTGAATGTATATAAATTTTTTATTTTGCATAAAAGGTTGAAATTTCACGTCATCCATCAAAAAAATAACGATTTGTATTTAAAAATGATAAATTTAAAAAAATAAATGCTTTAAAAACAGACTTTTTGTAGAAAAATCACCATGATAATGTAGGAATCTGATAAAAAGGACATTCATGGCTAAGTGTTAAAAATTTCAACTATCAAGCACAGAGATATGTTATCAAATTTTAGTTGGCCCAGCACAGGTTTTCCGTAATATATGCGAAAAACAGAAATAGACTCTAAATCATTAAAAATATTTTAGCAATTTTAATTTTTATTTCACCCAATATAAATATATATTTCATAAGGAAAGATAGATCTTTCATATTTTTTTATTCAAAGACGAAAATGTTTATAGAAAAAACTATAATTTTAAAGTTGAGAATTTGTATACGGAAATACTTTTTTTTTTAACTATTGACGTCGCGCTCGCTTTTATATTAAAGGCTGTTTTCCACAAGTCGAAATATTTGCGCGAAGCGAATTTTTTCGTTGATCAGCATGCGCAGATTTCTAGCAATTATGCCAATACAGCTTCGTTGCAGGGGAAAAAAAAGTCGGATTCGTTTCGACGTTTTGCGAATCGCCATAAGCGAAAACCAATCAAGTTTTGAATATATCACGTGATGTCTTCAGTAAAAAAAAGGCAAAAGCACTTTGTTTTTAAAGAGGAAAAGAAACATAGTTCTTAACCTGGCGTTCTTATTGATTTTCTATGAACTCATTCTGAACATTGGCAAGCATTAGTAAATTCATCAAATAAGGAGCAAGACTTAAATCAAGAATTTACAAATGTAAATTTGCACACTGTCAATTCCGAAAGTTACACTTCATAAAAATCCTTAAGTGGCCACACTAAGATAAACCTTTTTGTGAAAAACCTTACATGGAGTTCAACCTGCTGTTCGTTCGTGCAGTAACAGTTTTTTAACAGAAATGTTCATATCAGAGTTTAGCATTTATTTTCTTATACTTTCTAATAAAAAACCTTATACTAAATCATTATATTACAAAATGATATCACATCTTACATACAAAGACAGAATTATTAAAATTAATGCATAAAATAAAATTCCCACATACTTCTAAGTAAAAAATATGCTAAAAAAGTAATAATTGCTTTTAGTTAAACATAATACAGCGTAAACTTGTTGCTGCAATTTTTATTGCTGACATCAACAAAAAAAGTAACGCAAAAGAAAGTAAGTGGAAAACAGAACGGCGTTTCATCATAGCGAAAAAAATTCGCTTTGCGTGAATATTTCGTCTTGTGGAAAACAGCCTTATATAATATAATAAAACAGCCGTGAACAATAGGCAGAGCAGAGCATAGCTAATAAGTGACCGGGTTTGATAAAATATAGCCGAGGCCGGGTTTGTGACCGGGGATGCATAAACAATTATACATCCTAAAGTATTTTTTTTTAATTCAAAACTCATATCATATTTTGTATATATATGCATATATAAACATTATTATAATCAACATGATCATCATAATCATCATTACCATCTTGATAATAATATAATCATGATCATCTTCATTATTATCATGATCATCGTTATTACCATTGTCATCGTCATCATCATCAGGCTTTAGCCATCCTCTTTTATGCTGTTTCTCTAATATAAATAATCATTTTCTTTGCTTAACTACACCTCATTTATACAATATGTATAAGGCACTCTCTTTAAGTTTTCTTTCTTCTACCACTACCATTTTCTCCTGAAACAGTGTCATAAACTAGTAAGTCTAAAATTTATTCTCTAATTCATGGGTCTTAATGGTTTCTATTGCTGAAGTTATTTCTCAATTACTCACTTCAAGAGTTTGTACTCCAGAAAAGATTTCCATCATTCCGTCTCAAAAAAGTATTCTCCAGAATTCTCTCTTTTTTTTAATTTCTGCAAAAATTTAAAAAGTGCTAAATAATTGGTTCCAATTTTTTAAAACTTTAGAAAACATCTTGACCTCTCCAACTATTCTACAATTAGTTTTCAATCTGTTATTAGCTTCTTTATAAAACGTTTTTAGGTACAGGGTGATTTAATCAAAAGTATAAACTTTAAATTAACATAATTAATTTTTTGATTGCAAATACATTACATGCGATAGTACATTTTAAAGCTCATTAAAAAGGAAATTTAATGTTAATAATTTCAAAAAAATTAAAATAACAGCATAGCCATGAGATACGATATTCAAAAACGCATATTTTTAACAAAAAAATTGGTCGAGTTGAAGAGCGTAAGTCTGGTTCAAAGAGCTTATAGAAGTAAATTTAAGAACAGACCATGTCCAACGGCAACAGCTATCACAAAATTATCTAAAAAATTTGATACAACCGGAACAATACTTGATTTGCCACCAAAACCGAGGAATGAGCGAGACATTCGAATTAATGCCAGAAATAAACTGAAAGTAATCTTCTTCGAAGATCCTACATTGTCGATCAGAAAAACCACAGTTCATGTTGAAATTTCATGCAGCCTTTGCCGTGATATTCTTCTCAAAGATTTACAACTCAAACCGTATAAATACCAGAGTGCTCATCAACTATTGCCACTTGATTATACAAAAAAGGTCATTTTTGCTCAATGGTGGCTGGACTTGGAAAAGGATGTTCACAAATGGTTGATCACTACAGATGAAGTCTATTTTTACCTTACTGAGTCGATCAACAAGCAAAATAACAGAATGTGGCTGAATAAGAGACCTGAGGATTGGATAGAGAAACCGTTGCACGATGCGAAAGTTTTGGTTTGGTGTGCCATTTCCTGCCGAAAAATCTACGGACCCTACTTTTTCGAAGGAACGGTAAATCAGCACAATTACCTGGATATTCTTAAAATTTTTTTCTGGCCTAAGCACTATAGAGTTGAGAGTCACAAAAAATACTACTTTCAACAAGATGGGGCTACTCTGCATACGGCTAAAATGGTTCAAGAGTGGTTACAAAGTGAATTTGGGGAGAAATTCATTACTAAGCAACAATGGCCTCCACGATCACCAGACCTCAATCCATGTGATTATTTCCTATGGGGTTATCTTAAGTCTAAAGTTTATAAGCCATTACCAAAGACTTTGGATGATTTAAAAGAGAACAACACGATTATGAAATCCAAAAAATAAACACTTCGGCTTTGGAATCAACGTTTTTGAATATTACAAAAAGATGTCATTTATTATTTGAAAAAAATGGAGGTCATATTGATAAAAAATAAAAAATAAATTCTTATCACTCAATTTCCTTATAATTTATCTTTAAAATGGTGTATCGGACTTAATAACCCGATTTGATCTACAATTTTTATTCAATTTTAAAGTTTATACTATTGATTAAATCACCCTGTATATTAAATTATTTATTTCTAACTGCAGTATTAAAGTTACTCTTAAAGGCCTACACTCCTCTTTATTAAGTAACTTTAAGGGTAACACAAGGTTCTAACCTTTCTCCTGTAATTTTTTTTGTCTACAATAACAATCTTCATCAAAGTTCTACATCTAAAGTGCCTCAATTGGCTGACGACTCAATTTTATACTCTTGTATGGACAAAAAAAATCTTCACTTTTTGATTGCTTGGAATAAAAAGCCGGTTTTTAATATGATCTCTCTTCTGTAACAGCCTATAGCTTGCAGTAACTTGTAGATCTTAATACTGAATTTAAAATCCACAATTTTTTTTAGGGAACAAAACTCATCTATTAACTGCAAAAAAATATTGCAATATTGTTGACACTCCTGTTTAACTAATAAAAACCCTCTTACTTTCAGACAAAGTCTAAAAGCACATTGTCAATGAAGTTAGACCTGCTTTATCCGCCAAGCTTAAACCACTCTCCCATTGTTGTAAGGTTGCATTTCTCTCTTTTTTCTACAAGTACTATCATGGTCAATGCTCAAACAAGCTATTATCTCTAGTACAATAACCAAAACTCATTCTTACTTGGCTTCTTATTCAACAAGTTGCATCCTTTTACTATATCTGTCCTTTTATACTATAAAAACTTTTATTAATCCAGTTTTTTTCCATTATAAATCTTCCCCATCTTCATGTTTTCCTTTTTAATACATCCTACAACTTTTTAAGTCTTCAGTTAACCATTTTCTAGTATTTTGACCCATCCTCTATTTTAAAGTCATAACTTATTAGTGGTTGCTTGCAATCTGGTTAGAAATAAGTTATAGTTTAAAAATATATAAATATATGCAACTATATAATAAATAGTAAATGTAAGCATAAAACTATAATACAATAAGTATTACAACTTTTTTCTAGCCCCTACTATCAACCTCTGCTAAATCTTATTATTTTGCCGGGGCCGGGGCCAGGTTTGCAAAAAGTTGGATTTTTAGCCGGGGCCGGGGCCCCAGACACTTACTAACAGAAATTATAAAATCAGCTAAATTCTTATAAGTAATCTGCCATATAATTTAGCAGATTACTTATAATATACAATATATACAAAGCACTATTATACTATTTACAATGGTCGTAAAGAAAGCAGCCGTAGCGCAGTGGTTAGAGCTCTTGCTCAGAATCCTGAAGTTCGACGTCGCCCATTAAGCAACGTTATTTAGAAAAGAGGTGTGAAGTTCCTAGTTAAATGGTCTTTCATGGTGCTCTGTGTAAAGTTGGCCTCCACGTAAAATCTTAATCTGGGCCCCTAAGCTTCTTCTACACTCCCCCCCTCCCTTCCCTTTTCTTGACAAAAATTAACATGAGAATAAAAACCTCATTTTTGAATACAATTTTGATTTAATTAAATAGAAACCAGTGTGTTACAATATGCAAGTCTAGTAAGTAGAAAATTTAATGAGAGTTTTTTTCTTGTCTTTATAGTTGCAAATTGGTTAAAAACTCTTCTAAATTATAATTTAAAGTTTCTTTCTAAATTTATTTAACTTCTGACAACCATATAAAAAATTATATAATATTATATTCTCCTAAACATAACTTTGATTACTATTCTATTTGAGGTTATTTTGAAAAAATCCTCTGCTTTAAAAAAAAAGATCGACCCTTGAAACTGTGGTAGTTAAGTAGTTAAGGCCGAATCAATAAAAAAAGGAATCTGCTGCATTCTAATATGTGATCTGCAAATTGATTTGGCAGATCACATATTAGAATTAGGTTATTCGGATTACA
The DNA here is from genome assembly GCF_038396675.1 of Hydra vulgaris. NCBI lineage: Eukaryota > Metazoa > Cnidaria > Hydrozoa > Anthoathecata > Hydridae > Hydra > Hydra vulgaris. The sequence goes on from NC_088927.1 coordinate 27,027,479, forward strand.
TCAAGTTTAGGTACAATCTATCACGTTTGAAGATTTATCATAAAATAAATGTACCATCAAAAGTTTTATATTACCTATTGACAATAAATCCTTTTTACCATCAACCTTTAATCAAAAGTGACACATTGTACCCATATTTATTATTTCTTCCGTTAAGTTTCTATATGGATGGCATCATTTTTCATAGCATATTTTCATAGTAATAATTCTAACATTAAAAATAGAGCAGCTGTGGCGCAGTGGTAATGCACTTGCCTCAGTAACAAAGGATCGATTGTTTAAATCCCACTTCTGGATAAGTTTTGCAACATCGGTTAGGAAGGAGGCGTGAACTTCCAATTAAATGCTCATCCGCGGTGCTCTGTGATAAGACCGTAAGGTCTTTTTGGAGCACCTAAATAAATAAAAAAATCAAACATTAGAATAAAATATTTGCGCACGCGCTTCAATATTGCGCTCTGAGTAGCGTATGACTGTAAAGACACTTCGGCTTAAATAACACATTCATATTACTATTATATGTTCTTTAGTTGTAAATTTAATATAATAACGAATTTTTGTTCGGTAAACTTAACATGCACGCCTTATTAACCGTTAACAATCTTCTAGGTAAATGAAAGTTGCTGGTGCTGTTCTAATTTTCGGTGCTTTTCTAATGTTATTTAAAATTGTTATCTTGGATACAGATGTCTTTTTTTAAAGAAGTAGTAAAATCTGAGCCTTACTAAAAATTAACTCTAAAAAAATTAGAGTATGTAGAATAAAGAAAATGTGACTATTTGATTATGCTGCCGAATATATTATTAATATATTTATTATTTATATATTGATGTTTTATATATTTAATACTTTAACTGCAATTTTGTATTTAAACTTTTTAAAATTGTATCTAACAATAAAATGAGTTTAAAATTTCGTTTACTTGGTCTTATCATTTTTTTTTTAACTTTTTTGAATTTTGCATACCTTTCATCCATCTTGAAAAAATAACTTCAGGCATTTAAGACATTTTCCCGCGTGTTCGTATGAATATAAGGAACTTGTATTTTACATCAGACCATGTTAGGTTCTTGAAACACTTCTGAAACTTAAGTTTTAGAATTAAAAACTGCTGTTTTATAGATCTTTAAAAATTCAGAATCGCATTGTAGTGCAGATAGTTTTTTTAAAACTTCATTTCATCCAACGAAAAGTCACGAAAATTTGGCATTTTAATCTATATTCTTTTATTACAAGCCTAATTGATCTAATGTCATTTTTTTTTTTTTTTTTCCCATTATTAAACTGCTTTTCTATATCCAGGAAACTAAATAAAACGTAATGACCACTATTATTATTTCTATACGGTAGTTAGTTTTTGTATGTTAAATACTCGAGATATAGGTTTACTTACATAAATTTATCTGAAAAGAAATATTTTTCATGGCACCTTTCAAATATGATTTCAATTAATGTCATGATAAGTTTCTATAGAGACAATCACCGATAAGTATGGTAAAAAATAATTTTGTGAAATAAAGTTATTTTTTCCTTACATATATTATGCCCATCATACGTCATAACAAATTGCTTAACTACTGGTGCATTTAAACAATGTTTTAAATTTCCAAATACTTTGTTAAAGAACTTAGTAGTTAAGAGTTCATTTCTTTTTGTTATACAAAAGCTAACTTTAAAATGGATACACGTTACAGAAGATACGTAAGATGGCATTTTTTATTCATTAGGTTTTACAAATACAACTATAGAATATTTGGTATGTTTTGGTGAATAGATTACAATGACCAAATACACCTGTCTAGATAAGATCTTTATTAACCTCACCATAAAAATACGATTTGGCTCCAAGACTCAGATCTTGGACAGAATCTTTTATTCCATATACAGAAAATATCCTTTGTCCAGATGTTGCATGATGGCAGTGCAACAACTAGTTACATCGTTTTTTGCAATTAATGCTTCCAAAAACCCTTAAAAATTTTTTTTTGATAATCTATTATATAAACATCCAGGTCACTGATTTTCTGGTTCCCTGATCCCACCATAACGCTGTAATTTATTACTTTTTAGCGATTAATTTAAATAACAAGTATAAATTATTTTCACGCGCTAATCATGCGTAATTAGTCAACTAGTTTGAACATCATTATCCGGTAAAATATTTTAATATCAGTTTGGACATGTTTTAAAAAAATCAAAAATTTTACTTCACAATATATGTAAATAATTTTTTATTTAATTAAAAATATATAATAAGTTGTATATTCGAACGATTTCGAATAAATACAATTAATCTTTATACTAAATAAATGTTTTTTTATACAGTTATTATATTGTTGAACTCAACAGGGGTGAATAAAGGATTTTTTGTGGGTGCTGCCTGTTTTTTTTTGAGTTGTTAAAATATAGTCAGTGAAATTAATATATGATATAATATATAAACAACTTCTTTGTTAATATAGAATCTAAACTTGCATTCCAAGTTCCGGGTGTAAATAAATCTTTTGATAAATATTTAGATCGTAATAAAAATGAATTGAATAACGAAAAACTAACCATGTTAGAATTTGACAATGCTTTTAATAGCCTAAAAAGAAACAAAGCAAACGGAATCAGCGATATTAATAGCAACATTGTAATTAACTGCCAAAAAGACTTTAAAGTTCCTTTATTTAAAATATTTAAACACTCCTTAAAGGAAGGTATCTTTCCTGAAAAACTGAAAACTGCGAAAGTAAAACCTATTTTTAAATCAGGAGATACAAGTGAAATAAGCAATTACAGACCAATATCAATACTTTCCACATTCTCTAAGATACTTGAGAGAATTATGCACAATAGAGTATATACTTTTTTTAAAGAACATAATTTTATTTACTCCAAGCAATTTGGTTTTCAAAAAAATAGATCAACTGAACACGCAATCCTTCACCTAGTTGATGAAATAAAAAAAACTCTTTTACAAACGGAGAAGTTACATTAGGTGTATTCTTAGAACTCTCTAAGGCTTTTGATACTATCGACCACAAAATATTATTATCAAAGCTTAACATGTATGGCATAAGAGGGTAGAACGAACAAATGGATAGAAAGCTACTTAGATACACGTGTGCAATCTATATACTATGGAGATAATAAACTCTCAAATCCTTCTATATTAAAGTGTGGTGTTCCTCAGGGTTCACTTATACTTGGGCCTTTGCTTTTTTTAATCTATGTTAACGATCTCTATCGGGCATCAAAAAAAATTTCAACTATAACGTTTGCTGATGATAGCAACTTTTTATCTCCAGAAAAATTATAAATGAACTGTGCGTAGAAATAAATCAAGAATTAGAAAAAAATTTCTGGATGGTTTAGGGCAAATTCTATTAACTCAAGTAAAACGAAGTTTTCTTTATTTCATCCTTCTTATAAAAAAAAGAACTCGAATCTACTCTTCCAAAATTGTTTATTGAAAATAGAGAAATAAGTAGGGATAATGTTACTAAATTTTTAGGTGCTTTTATTGACGAAAATCTAAATTGGAATAAGTATATCGCCTACTTAGGTAGTAAAATATCTAAAAGTATCGGAATAATATACCCATCATGCCGTTTATTGAAAAGCCGCTACTCAAATAAATCTACTATAGCTTTGTTCAAAGTTATTTAAATTACGGTAATACAGCATGGAGTAGTATCTATAAAAGCAAACTAGAACCTCTCTATCGTAAACAGAAGCATTCTATACGAGTAATTAATTTTAAAAATAAAAAAGAACACACAAAGCCTCTTTTTGAACAGATGCCTTTACTAACATTGTTTGAACTCAATATATATAATGTTCTTATAAAAGTCTTATATATAATAGCAAAATACAAAAAACTCCTTCAATTTTCTATTGTCTTTATAAACAAAAGCCAGAGTATAAATACCTGTTGCGCACAAATAGTACACTTTTAGAGCCTTCATGCAAAACTAAACTTTAGCAATTTAAAATTACTTATCGTGCACCTCATATCTGGAATAAGTTTTTATTACTTAATCAAAATATTATTGACTTTGAAAACTTAAATGGCTTTAAAAAAACTATTAAAAAGAGTATTTTAAAGTATAAAAACTTACTGATTTTTCTAAATTTGTTCACTGCTAGCTTCTTATATAAACTCTTATTTTTTTATGACAATGTGTGACATGAATGTATGACAATGTAAAGCGGTTCTTGATGATAAGATCTTTTGGTCTTCTGCAAGTTTCCCGCGTTCTTCTTACAGTTCGTATTACAGAAGTTTGTTTATTATTTATGTTTATGATTTTTTATATTTTTATGTATATTCAATCTTAACGCATCTTTATTATGTAATCACGAAAATGTATACTATGGAACAAAAATAAATTTAAAATAACAAAAAATAACAAAACAACTTTTTTGTAACCCCCTCCCCCAGACCAGCGAAGGGGAGGAGGCTTCAAAAAAATTGCCCACCATATTTGGGCAATTTGTCATCAAAGTGGCATATTACTTACTTGGCGTTGTTCTCAATTACCTATATAAAACAAAACTAATAAAAATGTTTCCTTGGTTATATTGTTCATAAATTACACATTTTTTACTTGTCAAACTTATTTAACAAAGTGAACTAACAAGAAGGTAAGACTTTGCACTCCATCTGTAAACTGTCATGTGGCCCTTCGCATATAAGTTTTTTGTCTGTGTATAACCAAAATGCTCTTCTCGCGTTCACGTGTAATAATTAAAATTGTTCCCATTCTTAAAAAACCTTCCCTAATGTTTAGGAAACCCTTCATATCAATAGACTTTAAAGCCTCTGTTTTAGTGGATGGGATCAAAGAATTATTGTTCCAAAATGTTTCCCACAAATCTAATTCAGCATAAAATCTAACATCCAAAAATATTTTTCTTTATTTTTTTACAACAGTTACAGGAATACCAGATAAACCTTTGTAAACAACCATCTCACTTTCATCAAATCTATCTTCTAATTCATTAATTAAATATTTTTGAAGAGGAGATGTGATTATTTGAAATAATCTGGATGGAATATTTTAAAATAATTTGAAGAGGGATAATTATCTCTATAAATTTGTTTGCCATAGAGCATTGGTTTAACTTCTAAAACATCAAGAGTCTTAACTAGATCAAGAGCAATTAAGTACCATTCATTATGATAGACATCAATATATTTTTTTTAATCTAAAATTTGAGTTTTTAAACAGTTTATTTCATTACACTGTTGTGATATATCAAACGCTTTAGTTTGGAGAACAACAGTGATGTCATAGAAATAGTCCATTATTTGTTTTGTTAAAACGAAACTTACAATAAAAGAAAAACTTGTCATAAGATTTAAAAAACATGAAACTTTTGAAGAAGTAACAATATTATAGCTCTTACCTTCATTGTATGCCATTTCTTCAATTGAATGAAAAACGGATATGTAGTTATAAAAAAAAAGCATCCAAACCTCTAAGTTTCAGAACCCATCTAGTTCGACATGTATTAATTAATTTTGCTTGACCAGGAAAAATGAATTTATTGAGACAGCTGGCACGTTTGGGTAATAAGTTAAAAAATATGATATATCTTTGATTTGATCAAGAACATTTCTAACACTCTGAACATTGCATGATTTACTAACAACTAAATTAAGTTTATGGCATGCACAGGTAATCAAATTGTCTTTGAATTGATAAATTTAATTCTAAATGAAATACCTTTTAATTTACCAGACATTGCCCAAACACCATCATATCCTTGACCTCTTCATTTTTGGATATCAAGACCAAGATCATCAATTGCAGAAATTATGTTTTGCGCAAGACTAAGACCAGTTGTACTAAATTTACATTCAATAAACCGTAGAAAGTCTTCACAAATAACATTATCACAGTCAATATATCTTATAACTAGAAGTAGCTGTTCAACATTAGAACAATCAGAGGCTCCATCACACAAAATAGAAAAGTAACCTGACTTTTTAATTTTTTTAATTAGAACTTCTTAGATTGTTTTTCCACAACATTCAATAAGTTTGTTTTGTGCGGTTTTAGATATATCGGTTGCATTTTTAGAAGCAGAACAAATATGGTGATTACAAACTTTATCATCTGCTTCAATACGAAAATTTAAAAGCTCTACATAGCTACCTATACATATGTTGTCTTTACATGTTTCTCCGATCTTTGGATGATACTTACTGTCATCACGATGACCTCGAAAAGCAATATCATTGCGGCAAAGAAAAATAATTGTCTTGATAATTGGAATCAATTTATTTCAATTACATGAAATAAGTTTTTTTCTTAGATTATCAATGTCAACTTCAATTGGATTTTTTTTTGAATTAGATCTAGATTGCAGCATGATGAGACAATGCATTGACATTTGACGAAGTCGACAAATATTATTGTCGTCCATATAAGCACAAGTTGCATATTGTAAAAGGTTTTCGAATAAAGTTGATTATTGAGATATTGTTTGGAATACTGCTACCCAACAGTGTAAATGGAAGGCAGTATGCTCCATCTTCAATCTGTGAGTAAATTAACCAGGAATATTCAAGTAGCCATTTATGTAAAAATGATCGTTTCTTTTTTTCACCAGAAACAGGAAAAAAAAAAGATAAGTTAGGAATAAATATTTTATTAACTATATCTAATAACATTGAATCATCTTTGCCAGCAGATAGATATCAACCGCTCTCATAGTAAGTAGAAACATCATAAAAAAGAAAGGCTTGAAGACTGATCTGTTGAACAAGGAATACAATTAAGTAAGATTGGATAATGATAATATCAATATGTACATCTATAATTTTAGTTTCATTATCTATGCATAACTTTATGTGAGATTGAACTAATGACTTTTTTTTTGAAAAAAGATTTTTCAGGAGGTTGGCCAGATAAATTACGAAATTTTGTGGTAACAGAAGAATGCGATAGAACACTTGGAAAAACTAAACACGATCCTCTTTTTAAATCACTTTTGATAAATTCCTTTGAGTGCAAAACTTCTTTTTTCACAATAGGGAAAAATGATTAAGTGACCACATATCTTTATCCTTGGAAATAGAGCGACAATCTGTGTTACACCATAAAATACTCAGAACTTCTTTATTTGTTTATGATCAACACGTGGGTATACACTTACATTAAATAACTTTTTATATTTTTCAAGTCCAAATTCAGGATAAACAGACCAAATTTGTTTATTTAACACTGTAGATAATGCAATTAAACAAAGAAAAGAAGCAAATTTATTGTTTCGGCGATTGTTACAGGCTTCTTTTTTTATAAGTTCAGAAATATTTATGCCATTTAATTCTGTAAATATAATCAGAAGACTCAAATGAAACACATGCCATAAAAACACAAGAGAGTGATGAAAAACTTTTAGATTCCACTTGGTTTAAGACTATTGGGTATCTTGAATAAGAGGTTACTTTCTCAAACAACTCACCAGAAGTTGATAGCCTAAGAATTTAATGTATTTTATCATATGAATTTATCAATAAAGCAGCAGAGTTGTAAAGACAGTTACCATTATCCATTGACCTGTAAAGTCATAACATATATAAACTAAATATAACTAAAAAAAATATATTTAACTAAAAGTTATTTGTAATGAATTATTGTTTTATAAACAAAATAAAACATTAAAAAATGTGTTTAAACTCGTTTCTTTTTGCATAGGAATTAAAAGTTCCACTTCAGAATTTCTTAAAGTAATAAGATCTTTGTTTACAATAGGTTGTCTATCGGTAATTCGGGTCAAATAAATCCTGAAACAGTAGGGATTTTTTTGGGCTTAATTACGGCAACCAAAATAAATACATTGCAATAACGATTGATTAAAAGGATTCTTTCGGTTTCGTTTACTTTAAAAAAAGAATCCTGATTATGGCGGCGTTTTGAAATATGACGGAGGAGAGTTAAGTCTTTGAAACATTTTTTTAGCCATGTATGTTTTTCTATAAAGGCAATATTACTTTTTTTAAAGAAATCATATATACATATTAGTATACTATAAATTTCAGTTTAGTATTTTTTATATTATGAAATGGAATTTTTAACATTTTTTAGTATATAATGGGTGAATCCTGAGCAGCACAGGATACTCCTTAGATCCGCCCCTGCTCAAAATAAATGAAATCATTACAAATTAGTGGTTGGTAAAAATGAGTGTCTCTAAATTAAATATTCATGAGGTATTCGTAATATGTATATTTCTTTGGCTTCCCCGTTTCACTTCACTACTCAACAAACAAACAAACAAACAAACAAAAAAGTTATAAAAGAGATTGTTAAAAACTTAGGGAGGGGGGCACGGGCGCCTTTGAATATACTAGTATAAAATAAAGTAGTATTCGATATATAAATTAGCAAAGCATAATATTTAGCAAAAATAACTGAATCAAAAAAGGACAGGAAACAGAAATAAGATTATCATATTTTAAGTTGTTTCTTTTTTTAGACTGTAATTGAAATTTTTTTATATGCATAAAGATTGATGCCATTTTCTGCTCGTTATATAACAGAAAACTTTTCATCAACTACTTTTAAAGTACCTAATATAAGCATGTTGTTTTTGAAAGAGTTTTGGTGGCATTTTATTTTTAATACTCTTAAATCCTAACCTTTTAAGAATATAACAAAAAACCGATCGGTTCTTAATGTGTTTTTTAATATCAACATATTATGAAGCAAATGGAAAATATAATAAAAAGTTTTATGTAAAGAAAGTTGCAATACAATACAAATAAATCAAAAAAGTATACATTTTATTACAATTGTAATAAAATGTATACTTTTTTGATTTATTTGTATTGTATTGCAACTTTCTTTACATAAAACTTTTTATTATATTTTCCATTTGCTTCATAATATGTTAATATTAAAAAACACATTAAGAACCGATTGTATATTAATATACAATACACAATGACAACTAAGCAGTTATTATCAAAAAAATAAGGTAAAATAAGCTCCAAAAATATTCTTAGCTGTTTGAATTTAAAAAAATATTTATCTAAATTTATGTATTTATGTATATATATATATATATATATATATATATATATATATATATATATATATATATATATATATATATATATATATATATATATATATATATTTATATAAACTTATTTAAATGAAAAAAAATTTTTTTTAAGTATATATAAAAAAAAGTATTTATTATAATATACTTTGCTATAAAAACCTATTACGGCTTATCATTTGCATTTATTAGTGTTTAATTAGAAAACAACAGCGTATTTAATGTATTTAAAAAAACAAAGTTATTATTTGTAAACGCAATTGGAAACGAAATTTCTTCCTTGTTTAAAAAAACAGCGTCACTTAATAAACTTGATTCATCTATTATTACTTTTAAATTGGCTTTCTAAACTATAAGTTCAATTAAAAATAATATCCCAATAAAAATATTACTAGGCAACCTTGGTGGACTAATCCTTTATTATCTGAGTAGATTTCATTTTATAAAATCCTTTAAACGTATAAGCTTTTTTTTTTTTGAAAAAATTTATATATTTTGTTAGATCGTGTTTTGATTAATTTGTAATTGATTTTACTCAAGCTTCTGAACTGTAATTATATATATATATATATATATATATATATATATATATATATATATATATATATATATATATATATATATATATATATATATATATATATATATATATATATATATATATATATATATACATTAGATGTTTTAGTTATAACTAAAATAACATTGACATGGGAAACAGTATAAGCAATCTAACCTCGTACAACTTCTTCTGTAAGCAGTTAAGAATAGTTTTAATTGGTTTGGATAACGCGGGTAAAACGACTTTATTTTATCAGATAATGTTTAAACAAGAAATACCTAGCCCAGCTCCAACAACAGCTTTTAATGCAAAAACTATTCAGTTACTAAAAAATATCAAACTAGATATCTGGGATACTACAGGATCATCTGCGTTTCGACCATTATGGAAAGCATATGTTAGAAAGTCAGATGCTATTGTTTTTGTAATTGATAGTTCAGACAACGTACGTTTTGATGAAGCAAAAATAGAACTTGAACTAATTGTAAATAGTAAAGAGACAAAAGGCATACCAGTATTGATTGTCGCAAATAAGCAAGACTTGTCGTTTTCGGTGTCACCGATTGATATTGCACAAAAATTACAACTAGACAGTCTTGCTGAATCAGTCAACTGGCACGTGTACCCAATTTCAGCGCGCCACGGCACCGGCGTGGATGATATGTTACTCAAGCTGGCAGAAATAATAGCAATGAATAAAGTAGATTTAAAACGAACCAAGTCTGGCACTATAATCGAAAGTAGTAGCTTGACAAGCTTTGAGAAAATACAGGCTTCAGAGTTTGTTTAAGAAAAGGTTTATTAAAAATAACTATGGCACGCTGTCTTTAGGGTCAGGTGTTACTTAAGATGTTATTCTTTAAGATGTTATTCTTTAATATCTAATTATATTAAATGATATTAAATTTAAAATAAAATTTTTTTCAAAGATTATTCAAGATTGTATAACATTTAGTTATATCTCTAAAATTTTTATCCAAATGTTTCTAAACTTTTTTCAAACTTTTAGAAAAACTATGAAACTATCATTTCACTTACAACAGATATATATCGTTTTGATAGTTATATATGCACGTGTGTTTATATATATATATATATATATATATATATATATATATACATATATATATATATATATATATATATATATATATATATATATATATATATATATATATATATATATATATATATATATATATATATTTGAATGTATGTATTTATGTATGCATGAATATAACATTATAACAAAAATAAACATTTTGTTGATTTATTATAATATTTATTTTATATTTTTGTTAATAGTACCATAATATTGTGTAAACTTTACTTGTATATAAATATATATATATTAAATTATAGAATTAAACTACTTTTAAAAATAGTTTGATTACAACATTTAATCGAAACACAAAATCATATTGATTAGATCACAAATTTATATTGATTGCATCACAACAACACGTTAGTTGTTTAATGATTAATCGCTTTTCTAATATTAAAATTGCTTAACTAATATTAAAAGCTAAATGAAAAACTAATAATGAGTTGCTCAGATTTCAGTAACTACGACAGGTATTTTCTAGATGGTGCTATCATTTATATTGCTGAGTAAGTTTCAAAAAGTTTAGGTGAATCGGAGGTGAGTAAGTTACACAAATTTTAGGTGAATTTGTTGAGTCAAACGAATTATTGATGAAAAGTTATGAATTATGTAAAATAGTGGATAAGAGTTATAGTCAAATTGCTGTAAAGTTTATGTTTTTAAAACAATAATGGTAATAATTTTTACAAAATATAATTATACATTTTTGTATGTGAAACTAATCATTCAAAAATTAAAAGTTTTGATGGGTAAACTAATTATTCAAAACACCATAAAAATCCATCCTATTCATCTGAAGATAAGAAAATTCAGTTTTGTTTGACACCAATATTTTTTATTATAGAAACGTTTCTGTAAAATGATGGATTTCCAATAATTAGTCGGTTATGCAGTTCAGTTGTTGTACGAACGTTAAATACTTTAGTTGTTGTTTTGTTACCGTACACCATAAATACTTTAGTTGTTGTTACCGTACGATAAATACTTAAAATTATCAGGCAACCAAAAAAGTTCGTGCGGTTTATCCTAACTGCCTATTTCTAAAAAATGTATTAAGAAAACTGTTTGTGGTGGGGGAATGATTTTGCATATAAATTTAAGCTTGTTTTAAGAAGAATCAATCAGTGTGTTTCTCAAGTTTTATTAGCGCATTTTAAATTTAAAAGTCTTAAGTGGAGTATGGCTGTGTCAGATGCGATAATTCGCGCCTGTTTACTTTATGAGTTCAAACTTGGAACCAAAGCTGCAGAAGCTTGTCGTAAGATATGCGCTGCTTTTGGGGAAGGTACCATAGCAGAACGGACGGATCAAAAGTGGTTTACAAAATTTTCTTCTGGAAATGAAAACCTTCAAGATGAACCAAGATCTGAAAGACATTCATCGTAAACAACGAGGATATCAAGCTGGCAATCGAGCAGGACTCCAGTCAAACATGTCAGGACCTTGCCTTAAGATTTAGTGTGAGTGATGAAACTATTCGTTTACATTTACAAGTTGAGCAAATGGGTACCTTATGAGTTGAGTAAACAAACGAGCTACAGCGCTTAACCATTTGTTCTTCATTGCTTTCTCCGCCACAATTTAATGCCATTTTTTGACCGGATGTTGACGTGTGATGAAAAATGGATTATGTACTGCAACAAAAACGAACATATTATTGGCTAGCCAGTAACAATCCAGTACTGATGACTCCTAAACCAAGCATTCATCAACAAAAGGTTTTACTGTGTGTATGGCGGACTACAGCAGGTATCCTTCACTATGAGTTGCTACCAAGTGGACAAACCATTACTGCTGAGATAAACTCAGCCCAATTGGACAGAGTTTCGGTTACTCTTCACCAAAAACAAGCAGCTTTGGCAAACAGAAAAGATGTTGTATTCCACAAAACAAGGCCAGACCGCACACCGCAAAAATCATGCGAGATTCTTTAGCACGTTTTCAATGGTAGATTCTACCTCACCCTCCGTATTTTTTTTATTTTAGGTGCCCCAAGAAGATCTAATGGTCTTGTCACAGAGCACTGCGGAAGTGCATTTAACCAAAAAGTTCACGCCTCCTTCCTTACCGTGACGCGAAAATATGTCCAGAACTCCTTTTGAACCTGGATCTCCTGCTTATAAAGCAAGCGTTCTAACCACTGCACCACGGCCGCACAAAATCCGTATTCACCAGACCTTGCACCAAGTGACTATCACCTATTTTTGGCCCTGGATAATCATATGAGGAATCGACAGTTTCGAAATAGAGAAGATCTCAAAAATAAGTTAACTCAATTTTTCAGCCACCAAACTCAAGACTTTTATAAAAATGGAATATACCAGCTTGTTTCACGATGGGAGAAAGTTATTCTTGCTGAAGGAGACTATTTTTCAGAATAAACTTTATTAAAACTATTTTTATGTGAATTTATTTTGGATCTGCAAAACCGCACGAACTTTTTTGGTTGCCTGATATTATTTTTTTGAACAATAAGTTTTACTTGATTGCATTTTTAGCATCAAATGTTTTAATAAAATTTTTGTATATTTGAACAGAATGGTCGAGTTTTCCCTACTTTGCTGATTTACAGAAACTGATTTATATATTAGCTTAGATTTAAAATTTTTGTAAATTAGCCAATCTAAACATAAAAATTAGCCAAATAATTATTTAATAATTAATTGTAGTAATAATTATTATATATAATAGTAATAATAGTAATTATTATATATAATAGTAATAATAGTAGTATTTAATAATTAATTTAGTAATTAGCCAATCTAAACATAAAAATGTCAAATAAGCATTTTCATAATGCATTTTGATAGGCATTCTGCATCTTAGAAATCCTAAAAGTCCTCAGCTCCTCAGCTTCATTGTTGTCTCAGATCAACCCTTATCTTTGTATTCTGGTCATTGTATCATACAGTTCTCTAAAACTTAGGGCAAATAATAACTTTTAACTTAGTAACCTTTTTAATTCGATTTACCCACCATATAAAAGAAACTATTGTTCAAATGATTTATCGACAGTCTCTAGGTTCCAGGAAAGTAAAGTGCATTAACTTCATTTAGCTACAAATATAGCTTCGCAGTTCTGACCTGCCGCATCCACAAATAATATGTAATGCCCTAATATATCTTAATCACTCATTCCTGATTCCAAAAGTATTTTTCAAAGACAGCAAAGTACTTTTCAAGAGTAATGTTTTTCTTCACTTTGACGCCATTTTATAGCCACAGACATCATAATGGTAACCTGTTGTGTTAACTGGCAATCCTATATAACATATGAAAGTTCATTATTAAAAAATTTAGGAAAACAAATCTAATTAAAATATAAATATAAACAAATCTCAATGGTAAAATTTGCAGATTTAAAAAAACTTAAAAACGTTAATTTTGTTTAATAAACAAACTAAAAAACGTTCAAAAATATTACAGCTATGCAAAAATTAATCACATCGCTGACCAAGTATAAAAACCTTCATAAAAATTAAAAAAAAAATTAAAAATTGAAAAAAAGAAATAAGTGAGATAAGGAGCTTTTTCCAAGTAAAAAATTAATTAAAAAAAAATCATTCAAAAAATCCAATTTGATTTTCCGTATTCTAAAACTTTTATCTACAATGGCATATACTAAAATATATTGCAAAAAGAATAATAAAAAAAGTAAAGTTTTAAAATTATTCAATGTATTTTACATTGATCTTTGGTACAACGACCCTCAAATAAATTTTTGTTTGTTTGGTTATTTTTAAGAAGATCTTTACTTTCTGGGTTTTATTTTTCTTTACTTGTTAAGTCGACGCGGATTTTAAAGTAAAGGAGCGCAATCATCAATTTCTAAAAAATTCTCTGTATCTAAAATCCTCTATATCTAAAAATTAGGAAAAATAAATAAAAAAAGAGGTCTTTTAAAAAAAAGCAGGGGAGGGGGCAGTGCTCCCTGGCTTCCTTGGTATCGTCTGCTCTGTTAAAAGTCCCCATAATTAACAATACAATATACTCTATTGATAATATATAAGAACATTGGAAATAATATTTTAGTCGAGTGGTATTTTATTCTCTATTCTTCGTCCACTTGATAATCGAACTCTTTGATCTTTTTTTGTATTTTCAACTAAATTGTTCTCTTTAATTATTTTATTATTCTCGCTCTCCAATTCCAATGACGTTTTACCACTATTGCATTCTGCAAACGAAAGAATAGCTTGTCCTCTGTGCATTTTAGCCACGTTATCCCGAGTCAGGCATGAAGCAGATGTAGCGTTAACTTTTCTAAGTTGAATCTGATTTCGACAAAGGATATGTCCATTGTGATTTAATTTTACTTCATATGATCTAGGGGCAACACATTTAATTATTTTACCTCTAAGACTCCATTCACGAGTTACTTCGTTTTGAATTGCAACAGTTTGACCTTGTCTATAGACGTATGGTTCAAAAGCACCAATATTTTTATCACAGCATTTTTTAAATTGAACTCTCTCTTTGACTATTTCTCTTTCAAATTTTGACTGTTCCTTATTTCGAGATTGAAACCTGGGTAAATTATCTCTCAGTTGACGCCCATGTAATAGTTCCGCTGGAGATAAACCACATTTTATTGGAGTATTACGTAAAATTAAGATACCTTTATAAATGTGCTCATTCGACATATAATATTTCTTTATCAACAGTTTAATTGATTTTACAGTTGCCTCTGCTAAACCATTCGATTGTGCATAGTTTGGACTACTTGTTATGTGCTTAAAATGCCACTGTTGAGAGAATTGACGAAACACTTTCAAACTATATTGTGTACCATTGTCTGACACTAACTCCTCAGGAATACCTTTTCTAGAAAAAGATTATTTGCATGGTTGTATAACATTTGCTCATCCAGTACTTGAAAGCAGAAACACCTCAGTCCACAAGCTATAATAATCGACAATAATTAAATAGTTTTTATTCACCCACTGAAACAAATCAGTTCCAAGCTTTTGCCATTGCCGTGTTGGGACATCAAGAGTTAGCAGAGGTTCTTTCGGCTTTGATGGGAAATACTTCATACATGCCTCATACTTTCAAATTAACTGTTCAATTTGGTTATTTAAACCTGGCTAAAAAATACTCTTGCGTGCACAACGTTTGTATTTCTCCATTCCCAAGTGACCTTCATGCAATTTTGAAAGAATTTCTTTTTACATACTAACTGGGATTATTATTCTATTTTGATAAAATAAGAGTCCATCAATTTTAACTATTTCATCTTTAAAATCCCAACAAGGTTCGAGGTTCGCGGACAGTATTTTTTAGAATTTGGCCATTCAGAAAGAATACTTTCTTGCAAGTGGTTTAAAAGTTCATCTTTTGCAGTTTTTTGTTTAATTTCTTCTAAACAACTCCTTGTAACAGGCATACTTTTTATTATTGAATTAACATACATATTAAGATCATTTTCTGCAATCTCATCTTTTGTAGGATTAGATATAGGTGCACGAGACATTGCATCTGCATCAGTAATAAATTTGCCCGCAACATGTTCTGCAGTAAATGAAAATCCTAATAACTTTATTCTTAAATGTTGAATTCTTGGAGACATATCAATAAGTGAACGATAACTTAATATTGGAATTAATGGTTTGTAATCTGTTTTTAATATAAATTTTTAAAAACCATACAAATATTTTGACATGCGTGTGCACTGCCATGTTACTGCTAACATTTCCATATCAATTAGATAATAATTTTTTTCAGTTGTCGTAAGAAATCTAGATGCACAATCAATTGGTTTGTATATACCATTATGATTCTGGTAAACTATTATGCTAAGTCATTTAATAAACTTCCATCTGTTCTTACTTTTACAGGCTTTTTAACATCGTAGTGTGCCAAAATGGGTGAATTGGTTAAACTATTTTTTACCTCATCGAATACTCTAGTATGATTTTCGGTCCAAAACCATGCTGATCTTGAACTCAAAAGATCTCACAAGGCTTCAGATACTATAGTAAGTGATGGATTGAATATTTCTAATTGCTGGACCATGCCTAGAAAACTACGTAAAGACGCAGTATTTGTTGGTTTTGGAATAATTTTTATTGCTTCAATTTTTTTGGTCCATGGCTTTACTCCCTCTGCTGAAATTTTATGACCTAAAAACTCCACTTCTGTTTGATCAAATAAAAATTTCTCTACATTAAGGGTAATTCCATTTTCAGCAGATCTATTTAGCAATGCTACAAGGTTTTCGTTATACTCCATTTCTATACTTCCAAAAACTAAAAAATCATCTATACTTTTAACCACTTCTTTTAGACCATCAATAACTTTATCCATTTTTTTACTAAAAGTTTCAGGGAGTGACGTTAACCCAAATAGACCCCTCGTTGGGCAGAACCGCCCAAAAGGTGTCATAAATGTACATTTTAACTGACTTTCAATATCCATTGGTAACTGCCAATATCCTGAGTTAGAGTCTAATTTTGCCATATACTTACATCTATTTCCAAGTATCGTATATACTTGGCAGTTCATAGAAATCACTCATGGTGTCTTTGTTTAATTGTATTAAATCAATACAGATACAAAGTAGTTCATTTAATTTTTTCACAACTACTATTGGATAACACTAGTCTGTAGATTGATCTACTATTTTGATTTACACCCATCTCTTTCATACGCTCTAGCTTCAACGGTTCTAGTAGTGGGAACACCACTCGTCGTGGCGCTCCAATGTGGTATGGTGTTGTATTTTCTTGTGTTTTTTTATATGTACAGGATCACCTTTAATAGTCCCTAACCCTTTGAATACTGAAGGAAACTGTTCTATAATGTTACTTTTTGAAATCATTGCACGCATGAATCGTTTAGGAATGTCTACTTTACCTAGGTTAAACTTTTGTAAGTCAGGTCTTCCTAATAAAGCAGTTTACACATTATCACAAACATATATAGTAATTAGTTCACTGTTCTGACCATTTTTAGAGAATGATTTTGAAAGTTTCTAAGACAATTGAGTTGCTTATAATCATGACCTATAAGTCGTTTATTAGTAGTGTATAAATGTTCAATTTTAATTCCAAAACTTTTTAAATGTTTAATTCCTATAACTGTGACCTCAGCGCCTGTGTCAACTTTAAATGTTATTTTTCCATATTTTACTTTTAATTGAATTTCGCAAGGTCTGTCTACACAATCTGCTCCAACTCTTCCTAAAAACAACGTACCTAGATGCTGCATACTAGACAAATTTTTACTATCGTTCTGTTGATCAGCGTATCTATCAGGAATATTTGGTTTTGCTCTTAGGCAAGCTGAACTATTTGAGAAGTGTTTCATAATGCTACAGTCTCTGCACTTTTTACCCCATGCTGGACATGATCCCCGAATAAAAGGATGCTTTTTTAAACAGAATTTACATACCAATGAATTAAATTTAAATTCTTTATTATCACTGTTATGTGTGGGTGAATTAATTTTTTTTTACTGTAGAATTGTTTTCCAATACGATCTACGCTTTCACTGTTATTATTTCGCAACTCAGATACACCATCGTGTGCTTTTTCTGAAGAACGACAAGTTTCTACTGCTTTAATAAAGCAGTAGAAACAATTTTTAGTATTACAAAAGTTGCAATTTTTACTTAATAATTTTACTTCGGTTAAGAAATCATCAAAGCATTCATCATTTTTCTAAAAACGTCTAAAATACTTATGTCTTTCTAAAGTCTCATTAATAATACCTTCAGCAAATACTTCCATTTTTTCAAATATAATAGCTGGATCTGTTTTTTCATTTTCGGTTAGGTTGAATGATTCATAAATGTTTTGAGTTTCTGAAGAAAACGTATACCTTAACATAGCAGTGGTTTTTTCTCTAAATCCGACAACAAAGCATAATCATGCCATTTCTCAATCCAGGAGCAAAATGTAGCATATCTATCTACAACTAAATCTAACATTGGAGGAAAAACACCAACTTTACCATTTTCTGCCATTTTTTATAAATATAATCTCAGATTAAACAAGATAATTAGAAAATACCATAAAACTTTATTTTCGCACGTATATTTACACAGGTTGGTACATGTTTCCATACCGCAAAGTCAGGTGGTGTCTTAGAGTCCGCAAAAGTCGTAAGTCCATTTCGCATAATTATTTTTTACACGAATAATTATTCGATTTGATATAATTAAATTTATAAATAATTTTAGCCATGCTTCCTTGTTTGTTCTACGTAGCCGAAAGGATTATATTAACTTAAAGGATTAAGTAGAAAATAGTAACTGCATAATGGAAAAAATTTCTTTTTCATATGATAAGATATCGGGAGA
This sequence comes from Hydra vulgaris, assembly GCF_038396675.1. Classification (NCBI taxonomy): domain Eukaryota; kingdom Metazoa; phylum Cnidaria; class Hydrozoa; order Anthoathecata; family Hydridae; genus Hydra; species Hydra vulgaris. Next base: position 27,046,511 of record NC_088927.1, read on the forward strand.
CGATAAGAGATATCGGGAGAGTTTAAGTTTGTTAGAAGATTCAAGTCTTATTAAGGGTAATTAGATAAGTTTATGGTATATATTATATAATTTTATGTATTTTGTGCATTTTTAATTTTTCCAAATTTGAAACTTTTATTTTATTTTTACTATTTTGAACTATTAAAGTCATTATTGGTATGATATTTTTAGCGGAAAAGTGGATATGTGCAGAATCATACGAGGAAATACTCGCTTTGATTCGAAACTATGAAACGGAAACTGTGTCTAAGTTTACATGTTATTCTGCTGACAAAGATTTTGGTAATATAGGTAAGAAAAAGTTTGTCAGTTACCAAGATATGGCTAACATAGTTTTTTTTATGATATTAATAAGTTACTTTATACATAACTGACTAAAAATTAAAACAAATTTACCAGTTGACAAGTTAACTTAGTTTTTTCTGTAGTATTAAACAAAACGAGTATTAAATAACTCTAATAAAAAATCTAGTAAATATCCTGTTTTTATTGTTTTTAAATATGTTTTTTTACATGTTTAAAGAAGCTTCTGTCAAACACCACAAAATAAGGTGGGAGGATGACTCAGTATCTTTTAATGGTGTTCCATTCATGATTGTAGGAAGTAAAGTTCTTGATTGTATGCATGGAAGAGATAGAAAAGTATCTTTTAAAGAAGAATATAAAATGCGTTGCAATGATAGAAAGGTCTTGAATGTGCTATATTTATTTATATTTAAATATTTATATAAGGTATATCATATACTTATTTATTTACAGTTATATATTATATAAGTATATAATAAACTTGAAAACTTTAATAATTCAATTATAGATAAAATATAAATACAGTACATGGTTATTACAATAATAATAGGTATCTGATCACAGTTACTTTAAAAACTATGAAATGATCCAGGACACAAAGAAATTTAATTGTAGTTCACAAATAAAGATCAAAGAAGTTTTAAAATTTCCAGATTTTAAGGTTTTATTTCTTTTAAATTATGTTAGTTTTATTTAATATAGAAAATAATAAATTATTATTAATAAATATTTGCCTAATAAAAGTTAGTAAAAAGGTTCTTAATTCCTTTGCCTATAACCAACAAGTTTTATAACTAATAAGCCAATTGCTTAATGATTCAAAAAGATTTCTTTTTTTTTCTTTTTTCTGAGAAATATTATATAGCTTTTTGAAAAAATACTAGTTTGTCTTGAACATTTTTTTTAAATGCAGTACCTCTTTAGATTATAGAAGATAGTAAATGGAAAAGAGTAACATCCTCAAAAAAAATTCGTGAAGCAATTTTAAAAAATGAAGCAGTGGGACAAAAAATGTTTTCAGTTTTTCTTCCATCAACGAGTTCTCACACTGGTCACTTTACTGGAGATGTAAACAATTTTGTATAACATTATCTGATTTTAACAATAACCAATTTTAATCACAAGTTGTATAAATTGTTGATGTTTTAATTTCTAAATTTTTTTTTTTTCGTTATAGCTTAAACCAGGGATGCGGAGTCCCAAACAGGACTCCGGATTTGAAAGTCACAAAAAGATTACTTTATCCTAGTTTTTGGTATCCAGGAGCTCTAAAAATATAAATAAGTTTATGGACTACTAATAGGAAAAAAATTAAGACTTTTAGGTTAGAAGAACAATCGTTTTTTGAACCCGGAGTCTTCAAGTCATTAAATCTCAGGAACTCTTTTGTAATAGCAGATCATAAGTCAACAATCATGTTTAGAGCTTCTGGACACTATAAACTCGAAAAAAGTAGAGATATAAAGCCGGAGTCCTTTTGGGACTCCGCATCCATGGCTTAAACATTTTTCTTTTAAAAGTTCTTTTTTAAAAATTATAGGCTCTTAACAAGTGGCTTTTCCCTTTATTTAATTAATTTTTTTTACTGAAACCAATCAACTTTTAAACCACCTTCAAATTTTTACATTTTTTATTTAAATTTTCTGATAATTCTTTTTATTTTTTTAAGGCTGCTGGTATATCCCAGCCAATTGATGCAAGATTAAAAGAAGAAATATTTACATCATCTGAATTTATAACTAGTGTTGATGAAATGCGTAGGAGATTAGAAATCATTGTGACAAGAGAAATGTTTAAAAATAGTATTTGTCCATCTAAATCAAATAAAAGATTCTTCCCATCGAAAAAAACTATTCGGTGTTACATGTTGGAAGCAGTAAGAAAGAAAAGGTATTCAAACATTGACCAAGAATGTCTTATAAAAAAGATAGAACAATGGAAAGTTGAAAATCCTCACAGAAGATTTTATCTTCGACCTAAAGGGATAAGTAAAAATTGTATGTATTTAATATTTTACTGTGAGCACTCTTTACTTAACTTCAATTTTCATCAAGATATACAAAAATGAATGTGTATATATTTTTTTCCTTGGGTTCCTTGTGCATGTTTAAATAATAAAATACTATATTTTAAACACAATATTTAAATAATAAGCTTTTATAAAATATTTTTGTAGTGCACATTAAGGTGAATACTTTTTAAAAAAATTCAAATACACTATGTAAATAACTGTTCTTTTTTTTTGATGACGTTTTATATTTTTCGAAAAAATATGTATTTAAAGCAGGGCTCCCAGATACTCACTGTTTTTTTAAAAAGAAATACAATCCTGCACTTTTTAAGATAATGTGTCATTTTGCTTTTGCATTTCTTGTTCTAATCTGATTGCATATGACATTAAAAATTATCATAACTAATTTTTAATCATTTTAATCACTGCTTTTTAAATATATATAATGTCTTAAAAGGAATCCATTTAAAAAAATTTAAGGTAAAACAGAAATGTAAGATTTAAGAAGATAAAGAGATCTCCCACAACTGACATTCAGATATCCAACATAAATTAAACATGTTTAATTATTATTTTTTTAAATTTATATTTAACTTGGAAATAAATCATTTAATTTATTTTAGCTCATTACTAAATGATATTTACTTTTAATAAACCTTCTCTGAAACTATTTTTACAATATCTTTTTTCACTTCAATACCTATATTATCACTTACAGGAACAGATTTTACAAAGAAAGAATACTTACGGGGACATTAGCATTATTAAGAGCACCTGTGTACCCTGTACACCTTTGTGTACCAGTTATTTTTTTAAGCATAAAGTACATACAACGACTATCATATAGCCTGACTCGCAAGGGAGAGCTACTACATTGACTGAGGGTTTGGTTAAGGTCAGCATCAAGGTCAGGGTTAGGAGGAAACAAGGTTTAAATATGGTTATATTACTGTAATTAATCGCTTTTGTAAATAGATGAAAATAAAAATGAAATATAATATATAATAAATAAATAAATAAAAATGACAAAAATAAATATAACAAATATATTTTTATAACAAAATAATAAATTTAAATATGTATAAATAAAAATAGAAATAAAATAAAATAACAAAACATAACGGGAACATAAAAAAACATGTCCTCATAAATGCCAACTAGGAGTGTGTATATATATACATATATATATATATATATATATATATATATATATATATATATATATATATATATATATATATATATATATAATACATATGTATATACAAGTACATACATCTAAATAAACATATATATATATAAACATATATATATATATATATATATATATATATATATATATATATATATATATATATATATATATATATTTATTTATAGACGAAGTTGAATGCTCAGCCGTCGGAGGCACCGAAGTTGAGGATGAGATTGTTGTAGAAGCATCAAGCAATAGTTTTTTATTTGTTTATCAAACTGAAGAAATGCAGAGGTTATTAAAAATATATGGCAATGAAATTACCCTTTTGGATGCCACTTACAAAACAACAAAATATTCTTTACCACTCTTTTTTCTTGTTGTAAAAACAAATGTGGACTATCAGATAGTAGGTACCTTTATTTGTGAAGGAGAGTCAGCAAAAAATATTCAAAGTGCTCTTGCCAAAATAAAAGAATGGAATCCTAATTGGAATCCTTTATATTTTATGGTTGATTGTTGTGCTGAAGAGATTAATGCTATTGAATCTTTACATCAAGGTATTTCAGGATTTTAATTAGCTGCTTATTTAATTTTGTTAAGTCTCCTCGCTGAATCATTTTATATTTAAGTGTTTTTATGTTTAAGTAAATCAAGTTTTAACTTATATATTAAATTTTTTAGAGTGCCAAGTTCTCATATGTGACTTTCATCGGGAACAAGCGTGGGAACGTTGGTTTAATAAAGTAAATAATGGTGCCAGTGAAATAAAAGTAGAAATGCTAGCTAAGTTAAGGAAAGTTGCCAGAGCTCAGTCAAATGTTGATTTAGCAAAAGCCCTTGATAACTTAAAAAAATGTGAACATTATTTAAATCCAAATCATAAAAATATGATTAATTGGCTTGAAAAGCAATGGTTACCACATATTGAGGTTTTAATTTTTTTTTTTTTTTTTTCTTAATTCTACACTAAATCCATACATTATTCTGTACCATTTTATTAATAGAGGTGGGCATACTTGTATCGTAAAGACAGATTAATGGTCAGTATTAATACTAACAATGGAGTTGAACGGCAAAATGAAACCTTCAAACATTCATACCTGAAAAAGCATAGTAACTCTAGTTTATCAACCATGCTTACTATTCTTATTGAAGACTACTTTCCAGATTTATATAATAGGTACTTAGTATTTTATTTTTTTCTTAATAGAAGAGAATATTTAGTAATAGTATAGGCTATTTAAAAAAAACGACCTTTACGATAGTTTTATCAAAATTATCCAAAGGTTCTTTATCAAAACATGCTAAAGTGTTCTTTATTTACTTTAGTGTTCATTATTTCCTTATAAAGTTAAAAAAATTTGAAATAATACAACATAACTTAAATATAATTTAGTATACATTTTGATAGAGTCTACTCTAGTGATCACAAAATAATTAAAAGGGAGATTTTAAAGGGAATATCTGATATAAAAAAAGATTTTTTTTATTCTTTTTAAATTTTAAGTTTTGATTCAGGCAAACTACCATTAACAAATTTTAAAAAGTGAACAAATGTTGAATATTTTTCACTTATTGTGCAAAGTAACAATAAGTGAAAAATGGTGCTACACTATTTTTTGAAACAATAATTTAAAACATACCTTTTTCCTTTAGGTATTGTGACATTAATACAAGACATAGTGGAAATTTCCGCCAGTATAGTTCATACCTACCCACATTTTTGCATCATAGACCAAGACACTTTGTTAAACATTGCTTGCAAAAGATGTCTCTAGCGTCTCATATTGATCTGTCTGGAGTTTTTGTTAAAGAGACTGGAAAGTTTACGTGTTCATCTTTTGCAAACTCTGCTGAGTTCCATCATATTTGCTTCGGCGATTCAGTCACTATGCCAAATTGCACTTGTCAAGATTGGAAAAGAACTGGTTATCTTTGCAAGCATTTCTTTGCAGTTTTTAATAAATTTCCTTCATGGTCTTGGTACAATTTATCTCAATTATACATTTACTCACCCTTTTTGAACTTGGATAAAGAAATTTCTTTTGGAAGAAAACCTTTATTGCCTCCAAATGAACTGTTTATTACAAACAACAAAGCAGAAGACAGAGAAGTAGATTGTAGCATAAAAACATTGGAATCACTTCCCAAACAAAAAACGTGGTTAAACACTAAGGCATCCTTGTTTCGAGAACTAGCTAAGCAGTTAATTAATGAATCATACCTTATTGAAAATGAAGAGAAATTAGATAATGGAATTGATATTCTAAAGAAAGTCAAAAAATCATTTGAAGAATGCATTCCAAATGAACAAGGTATTCATTTGCAGCCTGTTCAAAAAAATAAGCGTCATTTACAAGCATTAAGCATTCCCTTAAGAAAGAAGGTTGCATTATATTCGGGGAGGCATGGAATTGGTGCAGAAAAGTTGAGGGCCTCAAGCAGTTTAAAAATTGAATCAAATAAAAATCATAAAGTCCTAGTTGAGTCTGAACACATAGATGCAAGTGAAAATGTAATTCTTCAGCAAGATAATACAGAAGAAAGTATTGAATGGATTATGTTTGACAACAACCTGCCTGTGTTACCACAAACTGAAGTTGATGTTATTGAGAACAATGATATGCTGACAGATGTAAGTATCAATGCTGCCCAAAAAATTCTTTTGAGTCAGTTTCATATGAAATCTGGGTTTCAAGATACCATTTTAGGTGAAAAATATATGTTTCGTGAAGAAAAGAATGATTTTGTTCAAGTATTATATACTGGACAATATCATTGGATTACCATTTCTAATATGAATTGTCCAGCGGACACAATTTCTTACTATGACAGTCTTTTCCATGGCCAAGTGAAGGATCATGTTAAGCAGCAAATATGCAATATATATAAAACAAAAGGAAAAATCTTAACCATCCATGTACGCAAATGTCAACAACAAACTAATGGTGTGGATTGTGGCGTTTTTGCAATTGCAAATGCATTAAACATACTTTACAAATTTGATATTGGAGCTTTATCTCTAGACAAAGACAAAATTAGAAAACATTTTATTGAATGCATTAAAAAAAGACATTTTTCTGCCTTTCCAGTTAGCCAATCTAAATCATGTTTTAATGCAGAAAAATTAATCACTTTAGAAATTTCTTGCTCATGTCGTTCAAATTGGGTATGGTATCATGCAAAAAATACCAATCTTCATATGGTACAGTGTGATATGTGCAGCGAATGGTACCATAAAAAATGTGAAAATATATCTGATGAGATATTCAATAAAATAAATGCTGAAAAGTCATGGATTTGTTTAGCTTGTAAAAAAAAAGAATTGTGTTCATTAACATGAATGAAAAATTAGTCATAAATCAAAATTCAGTCAAAATGCTTAACAATTTTCATTCGTTCTTATATCAAAAAAAATTATTTAATAGAGAAATAAACCTTATCAAAAATGCGAAGTTTGATAAATCTGTACTTATTCAGTAAGTTATAAACTGTTTACACAGCATTATTTTCTTTATGTTATTTAATCAGAGGTTATGATATCATTATTTAATCAGAGGTTAAGATATCATTATTAACAAATAAAGTTTTAGAAACAAGTGTCGAAATTAGTTGTTTTAAAAGAAAAATTGAACCTATAGACTTTCATTATTTAAAATATGCTTTTCCTGTTTTTAATTATATATTGTTAAAGGCAACTGCCAACTACCTTATATTTTTGTATATGTTTTTTCACATATTATAGATAGGTTTTTAAATGGTTATTTATGATAATATTTGTGGCAATTCACTAAACGTGTTGTTAATAAAAGAATGAAACTGGAATTTAAATATAAGCTTGGAAAGAAGCTACCAGTTGTCTTAATAATACATGTTTAACTGAGTTTGTAGATTTGTTAATAGACTCTAAACAAACAAAGAAAAATTTCTGAATGCTTTTTATAAATTCTATTTTAGGTCAGCTTTATCTGGTAACTGCCCCACAGCTCACAATTATTAATTATTGGAGGAACTATAAAAATAAAATGAAGGAAAAACCAAGTATATAAAGTAATGTCAAATTCATTGGTAAGTTACAATATGTATGTTTGTGTTCTGTTTAAACTTCTGACGCTGTTGGCTCACTCAAAAATTACTGTATGTTTATTTGTTTTCACCCATAAGTTACTGTATGTTTGTTTGTTTTCTGTTTGAACTTCTGGCTCAATGTTGACTCACTAGTAAGTTACTGTATGTATGTTTATGTTTTGTTTAAACCTCAAGCGCAATATTGACTAACCCGTAAGTTACTGCATGTATGTTTGTGTTCTGTTTAAACCTCTGGCGCGGTGTTGACTCACCCGTAAGTTACTATATGTTTGTTTGTGTTCTGTTTAAACCTCTGGCGCGGTGTTGACTCACCCGTAAGTTACTATATGTATGTTTGTGTTCTGTTTATACTTGTGACGTGGTGTTGACTCAGCTTTTAGTTACTTTATGTTTGTTTGTGTTCTGTTTAAACCTCTGGCGCGGTGTTGACTCACCCGTAAGTTACTATATGTTTGTTTGTGTTCTGTTTAAACCTCTGGCGCGGTGTTGACTCACCCGTAAGTTACTATATGTTTGTTTGTGTTCTGTTTAAACCATTGGCGCGATATTGACTCACCCATAAGTTACTGTATTTAAGTTTATGATCTGTTTAAACCTCAAACGCAATATTGACCAACACATAAGTTACTGTACGTATGTTTGTGTCCTGTGGAGACCTCTGACGTGATGTTGACTCACCCGTAAGTTACTATATGTTTGTTTGTGTTCTGTTTGAACCTCTGGTGCAATGTAACTTACCCATAAGTTACTATATAGTTGTTTGTGTTCTGTTTAAACCTCTGGCGCAACATTGACTCACTCATAAGTTACTATATGTATGTTTGTGTTCTGTTTATACTTGTGACGTGGTGTTGACTCAGCTTTTAGTTACTTTATGTTTGTTTGTGTTCTGTTTAAACATCTGGTGCTCTGTTATTTTAGTGACTGTCAAGTTAGTCCACTATAATATATCCATTTGTAATACACTTTTTAGATAAAATGCTATATATGGAACTCTCTTTTCCTGATGGAGTAACACTTACAGAAGTAACTTGCACATTTTCATTTTCCAATATTACTTTACCCTGTTTTAGAATTGTTGCAATTTTACCATTTTGTCCATTATTACACACCTGTGTGTAATAATGGATAAAATAGTAAAAACAAAACTTTTTTATATTATATTTTTTATAATTAAAATTTTGTCCATTATTACACAGATGTGTAACAATGTACAAAATTTTTGCAATTTTGTCCATTATTACACACCTGTGTGGCAAAGAAAGTATTTTTTTTTTTTTAAACATCTTCGCTTCCAACAAGGCCGCAAGCAACCACTAATTAAAGTTGGAAGTTACTGGAAGAGAAAAGATGAAGATTGACGGACGACTTAAAGGATTGCAAATTATATGAATCAGGAAAGCAAGATGAAGGAAGTGAATTCCAAAGAGCTGTTCGAGGAAAAAAACTATACGACTAAGCGTTTTTGGAGCACTTAAGAACAGTCACAGAAAAAGGATGAGACTTGATTGTATGACAAGTAACACGATAGTGAATTTTAGTAGATGGCAAAAGAGACGCTAGCCCTTTAAAGCAGTGCCCATTATAGTATTTGTAAAAAAGAGAAAGAGAAGCAACGTTACGGCAATGTGATAATGGTTGGAGGTTAGCTGCAAGAGCAGGTCCAACTATGTTTACGATGCGTTTTTGCACCTTGTCTAAAAGAGAAAAGCATCATCAGAAGATCCGCCCCAGATATGACAACAGTATTCCATACAAGGCCAGATTTGAGATTTATAGAGATAAAAAATAGAATCCGAAGTAAGAAAGTGTCGAGCTCGATAAAGAGATGCAACCTTAGCAGATGATAATTTTGCAACTGATTTGATATATGGTTTCCAAGAAAGTTTGGAAGTAAGAGTTAACCCTAGAAAATGAAGAGTAGATGACTCATCGAGTACATCACCGTTCATAAATCTAGGAAGATCTAAATTATTGCGATAACGATTGGCTGAAAAAAATTAAGTTTTATCTGTATTAAAGTTCACCAGCCACTGTGAGCCCCATGCTGTAGCAGATACAAAAAATGCATAAAGTATTAGTTTTCAACTGAATACTTTATGCATTGTTTTTATGTCTTATGTTTGTGTTATAGCAGTGAAAGAACAGTTACAGTAAAAGGATGCGACTTTGCAAAATGATGAGTTAGGTGGTCTCAAGTTTTTTTTGACTGAACAAGAAATAGTAGCTCTCCTAAGCATCAAGCATGATTGTAGATAAGAGTAATAGACTTAACGTCTTTGAGGTTATTAAGGCAAAAGATTAGGAGCTTGTTCCAACTACATTTTCAATGCGTTTTTCAAATAAGTCTGAAAGATTAAGGGCATTATTAGAAGAACCAGTCTAATAATGACAACAATAATCCATAGAAGATATAATAATTATCCTTCCAAGGAGATTGCCATCTAAAGTTTATTATCATTTCCGAAATTTTTTTTTTAACTTCTAATATGTTTAAAAGTTTATGCTTACTTTTTTAGATTTTTTTTTTTAGAGTCCATTTTTATTACGCTCCCCCTGTTCTTTTATGTTCAGTTTTATTAATAGAAATGAGAATGTGCAAGAAAAAGCAGTTTGCTAATTGATTGTGTATTTTTCTGTCATATGCTTTCAATCGTTCTGCATAAAAAAAAGCGTACATGTGAATAGGAAGGAACCTTGACGTGGTTCATGTGCTTTAAAACAAATACCTTCCAGACAGAAACTTTCTGACAACTTGTTTGTGAGTTGTAGTATTTTTATACTGGTAATATTACCAGTCGAGGGTATATTGCCAGAACGCACAAGTCATTTTTCATTGTTTTGAGATAATTATGAGATATTGTTTGGCAGTTTAATGAAAAAAAAAATTTTCATGCCATGGTGTATATTCCCATTTTATATTTGAGAATGATCAATAACTTGGTACTATATAGAATATAAGGTCTGGTGCGTTTTGGAAGTGATAAAGCATATAATAATAAGTGTTTGTGTTGACTTAACTCAAAACCAACAAAAAATGACTTAGTAATGACATTCTGGCAGTATACCCCCGATATAGTCTTTTGGTTTTTGAAATTCTTTCTTTCAAGGTGTTTTTTTTTCTTGTTTATTTAGATAACACGGAAAGCATTGCGAATTTTAAAGATAAAGGTATAATTTTTATTAATTCTAAACACAAGCAGATGATTTAGAGTATTATTAAATAAAATGTAATGATCGGAATTTGAGTGAAGTTTGTTTCCAATATAGATAGTTTTAACTTGTTCAATTATTTTTTATTAACTAATTCTTTAATTTTCTACTTGGTCGTTCAACTTAAATGTTTTGTATCTACAACAAATGGCTGTGTGAGATCTTATCGTAATCTAATCATAAAATTATTTTCGGGAAATAAGCAGTATGAAGAATAAATGTTTAAGAAGATGTTTGACAACGATATAAACTTCAAAGAATTTTTAACATACTATTTTTAATTGCAGTTAATTTATATTAACGTATTATTTATGTAACGGTGCGTATGTAACTTAAAAGATATTCATGAAATTGTTTGTTCATTTTTTTAAATTTCATACTAGTTTTATTGATTCATGCTTTTTCATAAGTATTTTTTTTTTAATTATTACTTTTGATTTAAATGCAGCCATAAAAAGCTTATATAATTAATCGATTTTATTACGCGGCATCATCTTAAGAAATTAACCTCTTTTCATTAAACAGCCACAGCTTATGAAATTAACAATTTTGGCTTCAATCATTTATTTATGTATTTTTTAGTAAATAATTTCATAGGAACTTAAAAAACGGAAATTATAATCTATATTGAAAATGTCTTTATTTTCCAACAGTTGGCTAATAAAAAATAGGGAGAGATTTAGCAGAGACGCGGGCAACATTTGACAACGGCGTTTGTCGTGAACACGTCGTTTGACTAAAACCATTTCAAAAAACAACACGCGTCTAATAAGCGTTAACAACAACGACGGTTGTATTCTGCTTAAAATCTGTAGGAGATTTAGTTTTTTTAGGCTACGCTAAAGATTTAGCAGATGTTTATGAGTTTTTACTTTTAATTGAGTCAAACGAATGAATTCCGATGAATCGTATCCATGATGCAAATATGATATAAATACTTGGTATAATGATGCACAATGTAAAATTGTTTAAAAAAAAAAAGACCTCGTCACCATTGATGTTGTTTTAGGCATCTCAGAAAAAATTGTAAACGCACAGAAAACTACATGCAGTGGTCTAGAAAAACTTTTCACTTTACTAAAACGACTTGCTTTTACATGTAGATACATGGATATGGTTTCTTTATTTGGAAGAAAGCCTACAGAAATATGCTTTATTTTTAATGCAGTAATTGATTTTATTTATGAAACCTCTTGTCATAGATGATGCTACAGTTTAGGGAATTGTTAAACTTCCAATTGATCAGTGTGTTGTTTATAATCGTCATAAAAAAAAAAATATGCCCTCCCAAATACTATAGTTAAGAATGCAAAGTTAACCCCAGACCAACATATTTATAACAAGCAATTGGCCGGGTAAATAAAAAAAAAAGCAGTTGCTTTTACTCAGTAATTGGTCAGCTTTACGTAAAAAGAAAATATCAGCAATTTTCCTTAAATTTTTATTCACGTAAAGCCGAAAATTACTCTAATAACGCTGACCAAAGACAATTGCTTTTTTTTTATTACCCGGCCAAAAAAGTGAAGTTCTTGTTTCAGTAGAGTTGCTTGGACTTTGAATTGATTAAAGTTATTGCTATTTCAGTTAAATGCAGGTTCAGATAAGTTGGTTGGACTTATTAATAACTACTTTGCAGATTCAAATGAGTTGATTGAACTTATTAATTACTACTTTAAGTTTGTTGATTTTTAAAAAACGCTAAAAGCTTAACAACCACGCTTATCGGCTATTGAAATATTTTGTCAGTTTTTTACAGTAATTTAAATTGTATCAAAAATTACAGATATTTACAGTAATTTAAATTGTATTAAATTAAATGCCGTAAAAACTGAGTTCTTGATTTCATGTAAAGCAAAAATACAAACCAATACGATAACGATTTCTAGTAATAAAAAAAATCTTCAGAATAAACTTAGACATCTGGGATTCACATGGGATACTAAACATTCAATTTTTGCTTCACTCATTTATAAAAATGTTGATGAAAAATTCTCAAACTTTAGAGCTGTTGTTCAAACTCTTATTTAATCTAGAATCCGGTTTGCTCACCCAAGTTCTATTTCCTATATATATAAATAAAAATTAAATTAAAATTATGGTATGGAGCTAAGTGAAAAATTTATTTAACAAATTAAATTAAACCTGTTCCATCGTCTTCTTAATAATAAAACAACTGCAGACATTTTCTTTTCACAGCTGAAACACCCTTTATTTCAACATTCGTTTGTTGGCGATATTCATTTTCAGAAGTTGAACAAACTTTGAAGTATGCAATAGAGTGCTGGAATGCAAAAGAACAAAAAGGAATTTTTAAACAAATTCTTGAGGAAAAAATTGTTAAGTGAAAATCACGAGAAAAAACTTTCTTATTTTTCTTTTTACCTTGTAAATTACTAATATGTAAATTACTATATCACATTGTAAATTAATTAATGAATTAAAATATGGTGTTAAATAAATGAAATAATAATAATAATTAAATACACTCTATAGGAACGAATTTTGATCCGTGCAACAGCTGAGTTTTGTTTGAGGCTTTTGCAGTCCCGTAGCCAGAAAAAAAAAAACATCGGAGGTGCTTGAAGACTTTTTGGGTGGACCAATTTCATTGCCGCTTTAGAAATTGCACAAATATATATATATATATATATATATATATATATATATATATATATATATATATATATATATATATATATATATATATATATATATATATATATATACATATATATATACATATATGTATATGTATATATATACATATATATACATATATGTATATATATATATATATATATATATATATATATATATATATATATATATATATATATATATATATATATATATATATATATATATATATATATATATATATATATATATATATATATACATATATATATACATATATGTATATGTATATATATACATATATATACATATATGTATATATATATATATATATATATATATATATATATATATATATATATATATATATATATATATATATATATATATATATATATATATATATATATATATATATATATATACATATACATATATATAAATTAGTAGATAATCACCCAACAAAATTTTTTTTATTTAACATTTTATTTTTATTAACAATTTCATCAATAAAGACTCATCATTTCTGATGAGTCTTTCTTGATGAAACTCAGTGTTATATGTAAAAAAATTTAGTTAAGTGATTTTCTACTAATTTATAATTGCTTTGTTCTTTTAAGAACATTGAGCACTCTATTTTGTAGAATATCAATATTTAGTTTTTGGACTCATTTTTTTTCGATTGTTATCCTCTTTCATTTGATATAACCATTTCTACTATTGTGTTATTTGATAATATAAAGTATTTAAAAATTGCATTTTTCATGTGTTTGAGACTTAGCAACGCCTTAGCAGCAAAACAAAAACCTTATATAACCCCTAAAGTCTTAAAATGGCTTCTTTTAAAATAAAGCTTTTAAAAACAAATATTACCAAACTCAATTCCACTTAAGATTAAAAACCTGATAATAACCCCTGGTGACAAATATTTGGCACAAAATAAACACAGACAGTAATAGTACAAATAAAAGTTTAATGATCAAAAAATATTGTATAGAATATTAAACAATATATTAGTTTTTTATTTTCGAGACTACAATAATGATTTCTCGCCATTACGACGTACGGCATCAACTTTTCACAAATCTCACAAAGAGTTTTGATGAAAAGACATTTTGTCTTTTACTTGCCCCAGTCAGATTGTAACTATATATATTTATTAGAACTTGAGGATAACATTGTTAAATGCTTGGATAACGAGGAAATAAAACTAGCTAGCCCTCCCTGACAAATAGGTCAATTAGGATTGAATATTTAGAAAGAGATATTTTACAGCTCTTATTTAAAAGTTAATTTTTTAAATCGACACACTAGATAAGAAAAGTAGTCATTAAACATTCTCTTGTGTCAACAGCAGGTAAAAAAATACAACTATAAGGTAATCATACATCATCTTAGTAAAGAAATATTACAAAAGTGAGGAAAACGATTAGGAAACAAAAAATCAGTTAACAAGAAGAATTGCTTAAAATCTTTTATGAATCAAGAAATCAATGAAAGTGAACTCTAAATTGCTTATTTTTAAAGAGAAAAAAATGTATTCAAAGTTTTGCATAAAAGAACAACCAGTGCCAAAACGTCGAGAACTTATTTGAGCATCATATTAGTGTTTCAAGAAAATATAAAGAAACACTGCAGCAATGAAGCATGTTTCTTTTGTTCAGATTTACTCCCAGCAAGGCTTCAACCAACCACTATTAAGTGAGAAGTTACAAGAAAACAAAGAATTGAGTTGAAGTGCAAGAAAACATGATAGGATAAAAATGAAAATGGAAGAGAGTTCTAATAAGGCGAATAAGAGATTTGTAGAGGTAGAGAATGGAATCAGAAGTAATAAAATGGCAAGCACGATAAGGAGAAGTAACATTAGAAGATGCTAACTTAGCAACCGATTATATATACAGTTTTTATCAGAGGTCAGAAGTGAAGGATGATCCAAGAAGAAAGAAGAGAACTCAGTAAAGAATAGGACTCAGTAAGAGGGTACCCATTCTTCAATATAAAAAGTAACTGCAAGCCCCAATCTGATACAGAAGTGAGATCAGATTCAAGATCCGCTACCTGTTTTAACCAATAGAAAAAAGATGACTTTTTGTCAAGAAGTATAGAGTTAAGTTATCGGCAAATAGAGCCACTTTAGAAGTAAGGTAATCAGGAATACCATTAATGTAGATAAGAAACAAACAGGACCACGGATAGATCCCTGAGGTACCCAGAAGTTACAAGAAATGAAGAAGAATGTTACCCTTTGAGGATGACTTTAATAAAGCGGTCAGAAAGGTTCAGAGGTATTTATAGGTGTTCTCGGTTAAAAGATAAAATCTTGTGGTAGGATAAAGAAGAGTGCTGCCTATCTAGGATAACTGCAGAAAATGGAGAGAAAAGATTTTGATAATTTTTGTTAATGCGCAAAGCAAAAGTTTTGTGAATACTTGGAGCCAGAACTTTCTTACCTTTTTTATATAAGATATAGTAAAAGCAGTTGATTATTAAAGTTACCAAAACTTAAGAAATCAGCAGTATAATCTTAAGACCGGAAACAATATTGATCGTTAGAAAGTAAGATAATAACTTCTTTCTTGTACCTACTTAATCTTGACAAAAATCTTATTTTTTATCAAAACGAGAAATCCAAACTTTTTTTGCTTTAATAAAAAGAGATTTGATGACAGAAATTCGTAAAATGATGTAACAAAAATGATTACTATTGGAAAGGTAGGCAACAATGGAAGCTTTTATTTCTTCTTGTTAGTTGCAAGCCGAGCCTTATTTTTCTCCATGGTTTTTACCTACTTGTGAAGCTGTTACATCTAATTGTAATCATTTTTTTTAAAAGAAAGATCTTTTTTAAAAGAAAGATCTTTTTTAAAAAAAAGATCTTTTTCAAAAGAACAATTTTCTTGTGAAAAAGATTTTGAAAAAACGATTAAAAAACAAACGTATTTTATTATTACAAGAAATCAATGTAAACAGGTGCAGTGTGATGCTTAGCTTCATTATTCTCAGTATGCAAAATCTTGTATCTTATCTCAGAAATTAGGTTCTAGAGACTTTTGGAAAAACTTCAACAGTGCGATTAACAAAGGTAAGACTAATATTTTAACTCTAATTTGTAGGTCTGTTTTTAATACCTATCCCCGGGATAAGGCAGAAGTATTTGCGAAGAAATTTTCTGCTTAACCTAATGTCCACACCTTTTTCTGTCAATATGGGTTTCAATCGTCTGGTTCTATGGCTGACTTGCTAACATATCAAAAGCTTTCGATAAAATGAGACATGCTGATTGTTTTTAAAATTATATAATCATTTCTTTCTGATTGCAGAATTATTTATCTTTGAAAGCCAACACTCCTCTTCATTTCCAATAACTACAGGGATTTAATATATCCTGTACTTTTTTTTATCTAAATTAATGATTTTCCTGAATATCTTTAATCTAAGTGACTGTAATTGTCAAGGACGCAACTTTTTTTTTGCTCACCAAAGTTTAAGGACTTTCTCCCAACATCTTCTTTTGTTAACTCATACAATTTTCAACTTTTAAAGTTTTCTGTCAACCATTTTCCTACTATTTAACACTATTCTTTATTTTCTAGTAACTAACAACTTAAACCTGTTTGTTTGCAGCCTTAATAGGTGCAAATTAAAGAGTGTAAAAAATACATAGCAGCTTGGCAAAAATAATAAACAAAAATACCATCATAAATAATACTATAAAATAATGAAAATTATTATAAAATTTACACACATTAGAAAAAAGGAATAAATAAACAACCACAAATAAATAATTTATAAAAATTTTCATATTTTTTATCAAAATAAAAAATAAGAATTTTTGAATTTCAAAACTCACCATCAAATAATGCTGCATTTCTTTGCTATAGAGACATGAAAATGTTTTTGAATTCAACTTAGCTCTTAGTTTATGATTCTATAGTTAAACATCAGATTTCTAGGTTCAACTATCAAAATCATTTCTAACAGTTGAGAAAGTCATATTGTTGTGAAAGTCGGTAGGTTAAGATAGCTGAGATCCTTAAAAAAAAAAGAACATTTAAAAGTTGTGATGGAAAAAAATTATATATATATATATATATATATATATATATATATATATATATATATATATATATATATATATATATATATATATATATATATATACATTTGATAAATTCTAAATTGCATATATATATATATATATATATATATATATATATATATATATATATATATGTATAAATATATATATATTTAAAAAGGTAAATCTTAATTTAGTTACATATAATTTGATGTGGTTTGTGGTCAGGAAAATAAATTTAAAACCGCAAGCATAACATAAATAATATTTTAGTGAAGGTCAAAAATTTCAAAGTTTTAAAATTTTTTTTTTAATATAATAATTTTTTATAAAATGTCTATGTTAAAATGTTTACATGTATATATATATATATAAGTAAACCTTGATCATAATCTAATGTTTTGTTTTGTTTAGCTACAGTTTTTCATGTTTACGTTAAAAATGAGTTTCATAATGATCTTAAGTTTATTTTATTCTTCTTTTCTCAACCATTTTATATTCAAAAGAGAAAATAGATGCATTGAACAAGAGCCCTTAAAAATTCTCCAGATGAAATAAAAGTAAAAACTTATCATTCAGTCTGAGCCCCCAAAAAAATTGCATAATATATATTATCAAAAGTAGGAAAATCTGGTAAAAAAAAATTTCTACATTAGAGGGCATGTGAAAGCAAATTATTCAAAAGTTTAAAATAAAATAAAAGGTGTTTAAGTTTTAAAAACATTAACACAGAAGAAACTTGCTTTTGTACCAACTTCAAAACGTATAGACTGTGATAAAAATGTGATAAAAGAAAATAGACCAAGGGAAAAATTAATTTTTCACTTAAATAAGACAACAAAAATTAGGCAAAGCTTCAAGAGAAATAATATGTGTAGATATCTAACCTTACTTTTTAGTTCCAGACTAAGTATTTAACAGACTAATTAGGCATCTTAAACTTAGATACACCAACCTTTCTAGAATACATGAATTAAATAGCTGTCCTACTAATTTTTTTAAAATTGGTAATAAAAAATATAAACTATGTAGCAAAACAAATGAACTGGCAGATGAATCACAGCATCCTTTCATTCATTAGCAGTACAATAGATTAACTCAACTTAACATTACAGGCTTTCAAATGTTGTAAATATGTTGAAGAATTTTAGGAATTCTTTAATATAATTGACAAGTAACCAATTAACAAAGTGTACCATTGTAATCTCTGATAACGTTGCAAATATGAAACTAAATGATAGCTAGTTTAGGAATAATGATCTAAATTGTTCTATCTAGATTCTACAGCTTTGTTTAACTAAACTTAACAGCAAAGCTTATACATAACTTATAGTTAAGGCCAGAAAACAGTATTTTATTTTCACATTTTTTCAACTTTTATAAACAGGGTTTATAAAATTCATCAACAGCTGACTTTTTTTTTATGCTCAGTTATACAGGATGTAGTAAAAGCTAGCGGAACAAAAAACCTCCTTTGCACTATTTTTATTAGAAATCAAAATGAAATTTAAACAAAAAACAATAACATTGTTAAAATAATAAGTTAACAATAACAGTTAAATGAAAATTTCATCACAAAGTTTTTTGGTTTGAAAAATAATAAAAAATCTGAATATCTACCAAATTTAATTTGGTGTTCAAACTTTAAATGATTTAATGCAATTTTTCACTTTATATTTACTTTAAATTACTGAAGTCAAAGAAACAAAGAAATTGTAAAGTATTATTTACAAAAAAAGTTTAAAAAAAGAATCTTTATAGTTATTTGCATTAGCCTAATTTCTAATAAATAGATAAAGGAAAGAATTTATTTTAAATTATAAAAAACTTTAATATAAGCAATTTACATGCAACACACATTAATATTAAATATGATGACTTTCAATAACTTCTTATTAGTATTTATCAAAAGATATTTCTGTGAAAAGTATTTCACAGAAATATCTTTTGATATTAAAGTTATGCCTCTGCAATTTGTTCATAAAAAACAGTGGATATTTTTATTGCAAAAGAAGACACCAGTAAAAAGTATTAATTTCTGCTTTCATTCTTTGCATTAAAATGACAAAATATTAGTTTAAAACTTTTTTATACTGGTAGAAAAAACTTTTAGTATAAAAAAATAAGAAAAAAAAACATTGAAAAAAAAATTAAAAAATGGGAAAAAATTTTCAATTAAATTAACCATATCAGTTTTTTGTAATTTTTATTTACACTTTAATTGGTTGATTGGTATCTTATTAGAACATCAAATAAAGGTTCTAAAGTGAAAGAAAATTCTTAAAAGTAGCTGAAAATAACATTGCTAATAATACTAGAAAAATAGAAAATTTATTATCACAGTTTTGATTACTATTATTTCTATATGCTTAAATAAATTTATTTAAGGAATTTAAGGGATTATGCTGACAGTAATAAAAAATAATAGAACAATATGTATGAATAATTTATGAAAAATAAATAATAAACTAAATTTTAAAAATTTAAATTACTGATAACCGTTTTCATTTTTTTTTTCTTTCTCCTTTGAAATGTACAATTACAGCAAATTGGATATTTTTCCTCATAAATCCAAATAAACATTTACATTTAAGTTTATTCATTCAAAAGTTAAAGGCAAAGTTATGAAAAAATATGAAAATCACCTTTTTCACAATGTTATTTCGTTACGTAGGGAATGTTTTTGTACCGTAATTATACAAAAACAAATACCGTAAGTGTTTCAAAACAAATAATTATTCTCCTTAAAATAATTATGTTCAAAATATTTAAGAAATTTGCGGACCTAAAGACGCCACCTAACTTTGCGGTATGGAAACATGCATCAACCATTTACACACTCGTAGCGCCATGTTGTGTTTACAATATATTCTCCTTAAGACCGGCACCGATATATGATAGGGCCGTATATACACATACATGTAGAATAATATGACTTATTCATAAACAAATTCTAAATTTAATGCAATATTTTTTTAGCGTTCGAAAATTATGACTATATCCAGTTTGAACACCCCTTAATTTGAGAGGGTTACAAAAATTATAAGGTCATAAAGGCCAAGAGATTATTGTATGAAATTTATAATTTATCGATGAATATAAATTTACTTGAAATTAGTAAAAAAAGATTTTATCAACTTGTTGCTCTCACTTTTTTTACTGTTCAGTATTCGGCCGAATATTGCAAACTACTCGGCCGAATACCTAAAACCTGATTGTAACGAAAAATTTGCATAAAAACAGATTTGATATAACTATTTTAATTTATTTTTAACTTTAAAAAACAATTAGCATACTTAATAATTAAAACCTTTAGGAGGTAAGTTATGATAAAACATTTTCATCTTCTGATGATACCAAATGATTTCAAATTTCTTATAAATTATACTTACTTCGATAGCCATTTATTGCGTACCCTGCCACTGACAAAAAATAAGACAATTTTAGCAAGTTCAGTTAAGATAACATTTTGCGTTTGCTGACCACAAAATGTAAGGGCTTGCTGTCAAAGCAAACAGTCTTATATAAAGACTAATATTATTTGCAATGGACTGTATTACATTGGACTTTACTTTTCCACATCTTCATATGTGTGTATATTTTTTGTAAAGATTAGTTTGATCGCTTTCATTTGAATTTCTTTTTCTTACTAAGTGGAGCTGAATCATTACCGGTACTATTAGTCACCGGTATCAAGCAGTCTTTCACAGAGAAGGATTAACCTTTCACTGACTTAATCTTTCTCAAAGTATTTAATTTTTTTTTGTTTTTCTCGCTGTGTTTTAACTGATCCCTAGAAATTAGTTTTGGAACGTGCATCAATTAAAAATGCAACCGTATAAATTTTATTCCCATTAAAGTTGAAACATTTTTCAATTTATGGTCGTTGTGAAGATATCATTTTTAAAAAGTTTGGAGATTTTGTTCTATGTTTATTAAAAACAACTTCTAAAAAATTTCCTTTTGATAAGCAAGATATAACTGAGCTGGTTATTTTTTAATCTTTTGGAGTATGATACTATGTGTTGATATTATGTATAAAACTATAGTTAAGTTATTTAATATAACAGTCAGCAAATAATGTTGCTGTGACATGACTAAATCATAAATGAAATAATAACGCCCACAGCGTAGTTATCATATGCTCTTCAATTAAGCAGGTCGGAACCATCAAAACAACTAAATGTTGCCAAAAATTTACCACCTAAATGTTCGGTGCTTCGGCCGAGCGCCAAGCCGAATTTTTGGTATTTGAAATTCGGCAAAATCACTATTCGTGACATCTCTACTTTAAAGCATCGATATATATTGAGTTAGCTTAATATAAATAAGCATTTTTTCAACAAAAAAAAAGTATTTATTATTTACTTTTAATTCTATAATAATTCTTTAACAGTATATCCACTATCATTGCCTATGACTCTTGTTAACGTTGTAACGCACTAACGCGACGAAAATAAAAAAATTGCTAAGCAAACAAAAACAGGCTATAAGGATAATTTCAAACGTAGATCGCTTCTCACACACACAAACACTATTTAATGAACTCAATATCCTAAATGTATATAAACTAAACCTCTATCAAGTTCTTATTTTCATGTTCAAACTTGATAAAAAAATATTACCAATCTTATTTTATTCAATTTTTGAAAAAATAAATCACATTTACCCTACTAGATTTTCAAAATACAACTACATTCAATCCAAAACTTATTATTCCGCTACTAAATTCTCTATTGTAAACCGAGGACCAAAGTTGTGGAACATAATATTAAATAATGAAATAAAAACTAATTATTCTCTAAACCAATTCAAAACAAAACTTAAGCAATTACTTTTGTTAACTGAAAATGAATTAAATTTTTTCTAATAAAACTTCTTTATATTAGAAATCAATAATTAATAGTTAGTTAATTAAGGTGGTAGAAAACTAATAAAAAAAGTCCTTCAAAAATTACATTTTAGAAATTATTTTTATATAAGTTGATTAAAATTTACATTTTAATGACAAATTTTTTTTTTTTTTTTTGATTATTAAATGGCTTGAGAAATTTGGTCCCGAAAACCCTAAAATAGTGTTATTTCGTTGCGGTGAATATCTCAAAAACTATGTATGGTATCAACTTGAAATTTTTCAGACTTGCTTTTAATATAATGAAAAAGATCCTGTACCAAAACAAAAGAAAAACATTAGACAGTTTTTTTTTTAATAAAAAGAACACTTCGAAAACAAAAAAGGGGCATTTTTGACCATATTTGGACTTTAATATCTTTTTACCGAGTTATCATAATGCAATAAAAGTGGTAGGGGACATCCATAATAACTAAAGGAACAACTCCTGAAAATTATATGAAAATCAGTTAAGAGAATCAAGAGATAATTACCGCAAAGTCGTGAATTTTAAAGAACTGAGAAAAACACATTTAAACAAAAAAAAACATTAAACACTTCAAATAAAAAAATAAAAACACAAAAAAAAACTTATTGACAAATATTATCTTATTATAAACGCGTTGTGGAGTAAAACTAACGCAAAATTAAAATAAAATATGTTTATAAAAAGTGATAATATTAATAAACAATACTATTATTAAAGTAGTATTTCAGTTTGAAAAAAAAGTTTTTCTTTTGATTTGCGATTTAGTTTCAATTTTAACTCTTATCAACTTAATTAAATATTTGTTTATAGTAAATAAATAAAAAGTAAATATAGACTAAAATTCTCCTGCATCATAACATAAACTCTCTTCTTCCTTATCTTTTTAACTCTTTTCAAATCAGATGATGCCAAAAAACTTGAAGAACAATACCCTGGTTTTAAAATTTTTTTTCAAAAACTCTATTGATACCATTAAGTCCATCATTAAAATTAATGAATGCAGAACAGCAACCTAAATTTAATACATCAATTCCAACAAAAACATCTTTTGGACAATGTTTCCAAACTAAAGCATTTAAAGACAACAAGTATTTTGTGTTGATCCATTCACCTTTTCAACTGTCTGTCCTGGATAGGGATTATGATAACATATATGATGTTAAAGACATGATTGTCTTTAACATCATATATTTTGAAGAACCTTTGTGTGCGTTCCAATACTCACAAGATTTGCACTTCTTAGAAAGTATGCGATAATCTATACATTTTCCATTTGTTTTGCTAATTATAGTAACTAATCCATTGAGTGATGAGTATTCTCTCTTTTGTCAAGCTCCGTCCCCTAAAATGTCCTAGTCGATTACATTACGATCGTCGTAATTTTTTTTCAAACTTATTATTCGTACATCTTTAGCTGCATCATTCAAACTCGCTTCGGCAATGTAACTGTAAGAGTTGGTTATTTATTCATTTATTTTATTGAGTTAAAAGAAGATTTGTTCATAGGATCAGGTATATTCAATAAACCACAAAATTTTTTAATACTAGAGTATCTTTTACCTATTTCTTGAAAAGCTAATATTATTCTTAAATTAACATCAAAAGTTTTGGACCGGCTTTTACTGGTTTGCTTATAGTTTTACTAAAATAAAACTTTTGCTCCCATTGGCAAGATGCACATGAATTAAATATACAGTGTGATAAACCTTTTTTAAGTTTAGCATCATGGTTAAAGTTAACATTTGCAGAACATTTTGGACAGCAGCCTATGGCAGTAATTATTTCTTCTAAAATGTTAGTGTTCATAAAAATATAGCAGTCATTGGACTGATCATCATTAGCAGAAAGATTATTTTTATTTACAAAATCATTATTTACATTATCGACGGAAGATTTACTACTGCAACAGGATGACAAAATCTTCATTTTTTTGCAGAGCTACATTTGAATTGTAATTCTTCTAAATTAGATAGATTTTCTTCAGCTACAACGTTTGATGATTTATGTTGGTTTTCTCTGAAGAGTCTACGTTTCTTGCTATACCTTATTTAATTTTCTTTATCTTTATTTCCCATTATTTTAGTTATTATTTAACCAAAGTACAGAAAATTAGCCAAAGAAAGTTGTGGTTGTTGTAAAGTAATTAGTTATTTACTGAAGAAATCCGTTAAAAACCATGTAATACACTGCACCAAAAGCATTTAATAATAAACAAAAAGTAGTTTTAGAGTAACAGTCACCACAAATGAAGTTTTTTTGTCCTAATTTTTATGGTATTTTGTGGGATACTTCCTTTTTAGCTACATAGCAACGGAATAAACAATCCGTTGCTACGGACAAATTTATGAAAATGCCTAAACCGCATTATTAAAAGCTGATTTTTGATAGGGTTAGCTTTATTTTTATATAAAACTAATATGAAATTCGTAATCTGCGATAATTATATTACTTAAAAACTTTAAAATTGAAAAAATGATTTTTTCGATTTTTATTAGTGGTCTACCACCTTAATTACTTTAGATTATTAATACATAATTAATCAATAATTGTACATATATTTTCTATCATTTTAAATTATAATCTTCTTTTTGAGAAATTTATTTTTTATTTTTGCGTTATTTATTAATCTTTTACTTTTATTTTATACTGTTTATTTGCTTTTACTTAATTGGCAATGAAAAGTATTATAAATATAATTAAATAAGTTAAACTATAAAATGCTCTACCAATAAAATGTTTTTATATAAAATCATATCCTCTTATTTTTCAAACCAATTCTTAAATATTATTTTTGTCATTTAATATTTCAATAAATTTTGTTTCTTTTATTTTACAAAGCAATTGTTATATCTTATTTTTTGAAAAACTATAAATTTTAAACGATATGCGATATATTTAAATTTTCTTTTATAATATATATCAGAGATATATACATTGAAACTATATTTTATTGTCAAACTATATTTTGTCTAGTAATGACGCATTTTTTGGGGCTTAATGATTAACTAAATTTGTCTTCTTCTAGCCCCGGTCATGTAATTATTTTTTTATAAGTCACGACTGTAAATTTATCGGCAAAAGTGTAAATAAAAAAATTAACGTTTAGGCAAAGAAAAAATACCGTTGCACAATGGGCCAGAATTCACTTTTACTGGACAAAACTAATAACTCGTTATATAATGAAGTTTCAAAGACCATTTTTGCACAGTTTACTAATTTAAGGAATGCAGTTTCAATGGTGACATTAATTTTATTTTTGGGTTGCTATGGATACCTAAATTGCTTAGCAACCACTTATTTTATTAACCAAAATCGATATTAATTGGACAAACAAAATAACTTCTAAGTTATTTATTGGATTACCCCCATAATTACCAGATTGAGTGTTTTTTATAACTCAAATGTAGTGGCACTATTCGATTTTTTTATTTTGGTAATAGAGACACCTGAAATGCCTAGCAACAGTTTGTTTTTTTTTAATTTGGGTTGTTGCTAAGTGGAGGTGGACACGTGCCCCCTGGCCCCCCTCCCCCACCGAATTGTCGGCCCTAATATGGGGCGTATGTATTAAAATAAGATTTACAATACTTATGAGGTTTATTTTTTCGCTTGCTATGGTTACCTTACTTTGCATAGCAAAAAAATATTTTTAGTAATTGCTAGTATTTTTATTAATAGCACTAACAGTAATTTAATTACTTTTAATTTTAATTACTAACACTTGCAGTAACTTAATTACTAATAATATTAAACTTTACAATACAAAATATTTGTTATAAGAATTATTTTGATATGGTTTCGTTAAAATTAGACATTTATAATTTTCTCCAAAAGAACAATCTTAGTATTTCAAAACAAAATATTACTGAAAATATATTAAGATTCATTCAGCCAAAAATTGCTGAATTTAAAGACGTCGATTTTAGGCATGCTGTTCAACGATTCATTTATTTGCATAAAAAAAAGTTGGAATCTGCAAACTAAACTGTCAAAATCTTTGAAAAGAAGTTTGCGAAATGGCTTAATGAATATTTAATAGTCAGAAAAAAAGATGATGAACCAACTGCAAGTAAACGTAGTTGTAAACCGGTTACATTTGATGATAGTTCTAATAAAACTAAAAAACGGCGTGTATAAGGCTTACTTGAATCTCATTCATCCGATGAATTATTTTTTGCTGCTAGTAAAAAATTAAGAAATGAATCTATTTTTATTGCTGCTAAGAACGTTTTAAATATTCTAAATACAGACAAAGCAAGTAAATACTCAGCAAACGAAGCGCTGGCTTTAATAATTGATGCCAGTCTGACAAAAGCTTCCTATCAATTGATTAAAAGTAGATCATTGGAGAAAGATATAACATCTATTCCGCTTATAATAACGATAGGGATGAAAATTGCAATTTTATGTTGCAAATATAACAGTGGATTATTCAGCTTTAGTTCCTTTAAAAGATTTAATGATTCATACTTTTGCAAAGAATCTGTGCAGTTCAGCAGCCTGTGCTGAGGCACTTGATATTGAACGACAAAGCAATAAAAACAATGATGTAAGGCTGGTTTTAATGGTGCTACTAACCAAAGCGTCTGTAAAATTTTTTTTATTAGAACCTGACATGAACAGAGATTTAAAACGTGAAGAATCATTGTTTATTACTTGTCTAGTCCCATTGAATTTGACTGGATTTAAGGACTTTAGATTTGCAGGAATCAAAAGTTGTCATTCACAGCCTATTGTAGACCCATAAGATTTGCTTTCACAACAGAATCCAAGGAATCTGTAATCGAAGAAGATTAGTACATTAAAAATAAAATAGAAAGCTTGGGTATGATTTTATTAGAGATTTGTGGATCTTCTATTGAAGTGAATTGTATTATTGAACTTACAATGATTGATGGGAAGGTTCAAACAATATTATCTGAAAAAACTCATACTAATACTGTTTAGTGTGTACTCTCCAGATAATATGAATGGTCTTGATATCCTTATTGTAGGTTATACTAAAAGAGAGTTTATATATGGTATTTCCAGTTTCCATGCATCAATTTTTTGAGATGATTTTGCACATTACGTATAAAAAAGAAACAAGGAAGTAACAAGCAAGATTTAAAGAACACAAAGAAAAGGCATCAGTAGCTAAAAAAAGGTTAAGATTTTATGAGCAAATTGTTATTTATTTTCCTAAAAGTGGGGGTTCTGGAAAAAGCAACAATCGGAATACTTCAAGGTGTGCTTTTGCAGCATATGAACAAACAGCTGAAATTCTGGGTATTGACCAAAACCTTGTATTCCAATTTTATATTATCTTGGTAATACTCTCTTTAGGATATGAAATAGACTGCCTAAAATTTAAGAAAATAATATTTTGACACTGTTATACTATGATGTCTCTTTATCCATGGTATAACATGGCTCAATCTGTGCACAAAGTATTGACACATGGACATGACATAATTAAACGTCTTACATTACCCATCGGACTGTCAGAGGAAGCTCAAGAGGCTAGAACTCAAGACTTCAAATCTTATCGCAAAAATTTCAGCCAAAAAACATCTAGGAGAGCAACAAATACTGATCTAATCAATAGACTCTTAGTTTCCAGTGATTCTGTTATTTTATCATTGCGTAAATCAACATCACACCAAACAAATCATAAAACATTTCCTTCAGATGTTTTACAATTACTTAAACAATGTTCAAACGATATTATTGTTTAATAAATTTTTAATATAATTTAAAATGAAAATGTTTTCTTGCACTACTTTTTGTTTTTATGATTGCTAAAACATTATTTATCTAAATACTTAATTGTTAATTCAATATAGGTGGGTCAAAAATCCGATAAAATTTATTCAAAAATCTATTTACCCCTTTGTAACTAAGGAAAGTATCTGGTGACTAAGCAATTTAAGTATCCATAGCAACTAAATAAAAAAAAATTATTACTTTTATAAGAAGCGTGATCTCATTTTGGTACTCATGCTAAATATAGTGAATATAGCACTCGTAAAATATCTTGAAATACAAAAATTTGGTTGTTGCTAAGCTAAATAAATAAAGTATGGCCCTAATATTAAATTAGTTATAAATTTTGTCAAGTAAAAATGAATTCTGGCCCACTGCACTATGGCTTGTTGACGGCCAAAGTGATTATTTAATGAATCTTGTCATAGTTATTCAGTTAAAATATACTGGAATCAATTTGCAAAAAATATTTATTATATATTTATACATTGATCCCTTTATGATTGCCAAAATAAATATACATGAGCCTTTATATAAAATATATAAGCCTATATATATGAGTTAATTTTTTGGGTCTTAGATGTTTTTGTAATATAAGGTTAGACCCAGTTGTGTTTAACATTGATCTTTTAAATGAAAGTAAATATCAACTTTTATCTGCTTTAAAAGAAAAAGTAGATTTCTTTGATTGAAGAAATAAATCTTCCAGTTGAGAGCTTTTCATTGCTAAATTCTTCATTATGCAGCGTATAGTATTTTCTCATATTTCAATAGCTCAACTTAATTGAGTTAATTTAACATTCAAAAGCTATTAACTGGAAGATTTATTGAAGGTAGTGAACCTGTCGATTCAAACAAAAAAGTTCTATTTGGATAAACAGTAAACATGCTAGCATTTGGCAAACAATCAATAATTTATATTTAATTTGGAACTTTAGGTTTTTTTTAACTAATATATGATATAGTAGCTTTAGATATTAATATGTAAAATTACTATATCATATTATATCCTTAGTTATAATATATTATAAGTAAAGATATATCTTTAGTTATAATTTATAAAACTTTTCTTTTGCATTTGGCAAACAATCAATAATTTATATTTAGGAACCTTAGGTTTTTTTTAACTAATATATGATATAGTAGGTTTAGATATTAATACGTAAAATTACTATATCATATTATATCCTTAGTTATAATATATTATAAGTAAAGATATATCTTTAGTTATAATTTATGAAACTTTTCTTCTCGATTTTGTATTAAAATCATCATAGGAAGATGGTATCTCAAATAAAAAAAACATTTTTACTTCTTCAAGAGGTTCCATAGCAAAACATGTAACATTTAAGACAAGACAAAAATCAAGAAAAAATCAACAATTTTCTTGTAAATATTCTTCCTAATACGCCTATGTTTACAAAAAGTGTGCACTTATTGGTAGGCTGGGTTCTAAAAAAACGATAACAATAAGACAAACAAAAGCGCTCTTAAACTCGACAGACTATAGGACGGATGAATGAAAAAAAGCAACTGCTTTTACTCAGTAATTGGTCAGCATTAGTCAGCGTTTCTTTAATTGCTTTGAGTTTTTGGTCTCATCGTCTTGCTTTAGTTTCTCGAGTAATTCAAATGTACTTAGATACTGGCCTTAAACTCTCGGAATGCTGACTTTTTTGGGTTTTTTTTTCATGTGTCAATATGGTGGCGCTGTAAAACATTTTTCAAATTGCCTTTCTGTGAAGTGTTACAACATGTGATACGTTTGAGCTGGAGTCACTGGTATTGTTGTTAAATTTTGAAGTTAGCGAATTGTTGGAGTTTGATGCTGACTGATGTTAGATGATAATATAGGCTGG
Organism: Hydra vulgaris; assembly: GCF_038396675.1. Taxonomy (NCBI): domain Eukaryota; kingdom Metazoa; phylum Cnidaria; class Hydrozoa; order Anthoathecata; family Hydridae; genus Hydra; species Hydra vulgaris. Next base: position 27,076,551 of record NC_088927.1, read on the forward strand.
GATAAGGATGATGAAGCAGGCTCGATTGAGGATGATGAAACAGACTTGCTTGAAGATAATGAAACAGGCTCAGTTAAGGATGATGAAGCAGGCTGAAATGGTACTTGAAATGTTTGAGAAATTTTTAATTTTGATTGATCAATTTTGCTAATATCAAGTGGGAACAAACCAGTGTTTTGAAATCCAGCGATTATTTGTGTTCTTGTGAATGTGTCACCAGAACTAAAAGTTTTGCTTGTAGTTAAATGAAATTTTCTTTTGTTAAGTTGTTGAAAATTTTAGCTGCATAAAATATTGTAAGTAACTTGCGCCAAACTCGTTTAACGTGACAATATACATCTACGTCTAACGGTTGAAGTATGTCGGACGAATGAGCCGATAAACATTTCAACCTGATGTTATTGTCAATGCAAATACGTGCAACATAAGCAACATGTGTGACGTGTCCGTCCAAGACTAAAATGTGAATTCCTGTAATTTAAAAAAATGTTTGATTAGTTGATTAATTGATTAAATTACTCAATTTAAGTAGACCAAACTAATTACCTGGAGTTAATTTGATTGCCGGTATGAATACTTTAGTGAGCCATTGAATAAATTGTTTCTCTTTCTTCCAAACCGACTTGGATGTTTTAAATACGGTTTTTGGTGGTCCTCCTACAAACCAGTCTTCTTACAGACGAGATATTGATTTGTAAACTACGAATGGTGCCAGAATGGTACCGGTAGCGTTGACACAATTACCGACTGTGTGATTAATTTTTTCGTTGTTTCCAACCAATTTTAAAGGGCGTTTAGCACCAAGCCTGGAAATTTTATGTTGTTTACCTTGATTGCCTGATCATCCTTAATCATCCTTAAACTTTGTAATTCACAAGAAGTGTCCTTATTAGAAGGGATTCAGTAGTTGTCCAACTGCAAGTGGAAAGATTCCACTGCCTTTCAAAGGAAATTTGGCATGCATATTTTTTAGTACATCAGAAAAGAATAATTTTGCAGATTCACTGTAGTTTTCCTTGGCAACAAATCTTTCAATAAATCCAAAAAGTAATTTGAGTTTGAGTAATACCTGATGCATCCTTGGTTGGGTGTCACATGACAGCCATTCACTGAAATCTTTGATATAGCTCAAAACATGTAGTAATTGTTCAAAAGGTTCCATTTGATTTTCATCTGGTATAGCATCATGAAAATCTACCTTGTCAAACTTCAGCTTTAGAAGAGGGTACTTCATTCTCAATATGGCATCAATGAGTTAAAGGTGAGTATTCCATCGAGTTAATATATTGGAATCTTTGATGGAGATATATTATGAGACATGCACTCATTTTCAAGGAGAGTAATGTAATTTGTAGAGTGATTCATTTTTGACGACAATTCTCTTACTATTCTGACAGCTAACGAAAGCAACGGATCTAATGCAGATGCTTTTCTCAAACAGTTATTTAGCTTGTGATCCTTGCGCTGCATACTGTTTTCATCCAATGAGCCTTTCCTTAGAGCTTTACTTTTCCTTAGAGCTGCTGTCATATTGCCTGCTTAGAATTTGCTTTTCCTTAGAGCTGCTGCCATTTTGCTTGCTTGATCCACAACTGCTGGCTTGATCCAAAACCTGCCATATTGCTTGCTTAGAATTTACTTTTCCTTAGAGCTGCTGCCATATTGCTTGCTTGATCCACAACTGCTGCAATGGAGAGATGTTGAAGCCCTTCTATTTCAACCATTTCGTTCACATAAAATGCAATATTTTCTCCTGTGTGTCTGACAGAGAATGGCTGTACCGGGTACGCAAAGCTGTTGTACCTAAAATTTTAAAAATGAATTTGTTCAAGCAAACAAAAATTTAAGCAAAGGAGGTAAATTTTTTTGCAATTATACAAACAAACAATTTTTATATATATATATGTATATATATATATATATATATATATATATATATATATATACATAGTATATATATATATATATATATATATATATATATATATATATATATATATATATATATATATATATATATATATATATATATATATATATATATATATATATATATATATATATATATATATATATATATATATATATATATATATATATTTATTAATAAACAAGACAAATTTTTTTAATTAATAAAACCATTTTATTAATTCTAAACAATGCATATTTCGACTATCAATAGTCATCTTCAGTTGAAGTTTAATTTTTAAATTTGTTTAAATACCTATATAGGTGATTTTTTAATACCAATACAAAATGTAATTATCTGTGTACAAACTATTAATTTAATTACAAAAATACAACAAAAACTATTATAAGAATAACAAGTCATACTAAAAAACAAATAGAAAGTGACGAAAGAATAGGTTAATAAAAAAATACATAGAAAGTAATAACTAAACAGAAAGTGTCAATTGGACATAGTTGACCTGTTTGTTCATACCAGGTTTTAACCATTCTATAAACATGCTTTCTTTAAGTTTTAACTCGAACTTATTAGATGCTGAATCTAAAACGGAAAAACACTTTTCATTCAATTGCATAAAACAATTTTCATTACCATGGAGATGTTTATAGATATGTGATTTTTTGTCTCTCTTATAATGTTCAGTTATCCGTGTCTTGAGATGGTGAGAAGTTAAGCCTATATAACAGGAGTTACATCCTGCACATACGAATTTGTAGACCACGAACGATTTGAACTCTAGAGGAATAGGATCTTTAGAGGAGAAAAATTTTGAAACTTTTAGTGAGACAAAAACTACTTTAAAATTTACAGAACAGCAATATCTTTTAACAATTGAATTCAATCTTTTTTTAGTTAAATTAGATATTTTTCCTAAAAACGGTAGTTTAAAGTAAGACAAAGGTTATTTGATTTTTGGTTGTGATGGATTGTTTGTGTTAATTTTGTTTAAATAAGATTTATATATTTTCGATATTAGCCAAGATGGATACATGTTTCTTTAAAATACTTTGAAAATGTTGTTTATGTCGGAGTTAAACCCTAGATTAGTACTATTGATTTTAAATGTTCTATCGACTAAGCATTTGATAAGACTAACTCTGTACGAAAGCGGAGTGAAACTATAAAAATTGGTGTGTTGACCAGAGTAGGTTTTTTTATGAAAAACTGTAGTAGTTACTGTAGAATTTATTTTGTGTAAATTTACGTCCAAGAAGGATATTTTTAAATACACTTCTTGTTCCATGATGAAAGAAATAGAATTGTGTTTACTATTAATATAATTAAGAAAAATACGTGCTTCATTTTCTGACGGAAAAACAGCAAAAATGTCATCAACATATCGTTTATCGAAATATCTATAAACATCTCCATTGTAATATCTATAAACATCTCCATGGTAATGAAAATTGTTTTATGCAATTGAATGAAAAGTGTTTTTCCGTTTTAGATTCAGCATCTAATAAGTTCGAATTAAAACTTAAAGAAAGTATGTTTATAGAATGGTTAAAACCTGGTATGAACAAACAGGTCAACTATGTCCAATTGACACTTTCTGTTTAGTTATTACTTTCTATGTATTTTTTTATTAACTTATTCTTTCGTCACTTCCTATTTGTTTTTTAGTATGACTTGTTATTCTTATAATAGTTTTTGTTGTATTTTTGTAATTAAATTAATAGTTTGTACACAGATAATTACATTTTGTATTGGTATTAAAAAATCACCTATATAGGTATTTAAACAAATTTAAAAATTAAACTTCAACTGAAGATGACTATTGATAGTCGAAACATGTATTGTTTTGTTTAGAATTAATAAAATGGTTTTATTAATTAAAAAGTTTGTCTTGTTTATTAAAATACTTACATTTTTTATTATACATCTTTTATTCATAAATATATCTCATTATTATCATTAACTTACAGTATAATTCTTTTATTAACAAATATATATCATTATATATTATCATTTTCTCTTCTCTCTCCCTATCAATAGTATATTTTGACGCTGTTTTTCTTTTTGAGAATATTTAAAAAAAACATTTATTAATCCGATGTTCCTTTCAGCGCAGTCGTTAGTTACACTAAGCCCTTTAACAAAATTTTCAAAAACACTATATGATTTAGTTTTCGAGAAGTTGGGATGAGAACAAACCCAATCTTTGACTTGATTTTGAATTTACAAATACATGAGAAGTTTCCTAGTGTCTTTGAAAAGTTAAGTACATAGACTTGCTTGGACCCTTCAATTTAACTTGTGATAGCCTATATTGCATGAGTTATATGGAGTACATATATGTGGTAACGACACATGAACTAAATATGAATGAATGAAATAAAAACTTATTAAGAATTCTACCAAATATTATTATAGCTCCATTTAGTCTACCTGTATTACTTAATGTAGTATCAGTACAAACTCCAATTATATCAGCTATTTCAAAATACTCTATATTATTTTGAATAACAATAGCTTGGTCTTTTCCTTTAGTGCTCTTAGCCATAATTCCAAGTAGACAGTCATCTTTTGTATTGATTTCAGGACTGGTAACAGAAATCGCAACCCTTTTCTTTTTAACTGAAATTAACTATTCCTCTATTTCTTTTACTAACTTACTGTCAAAGTGCAAGATCAAATTTTTTTCCAACATTTCTTCATAATGGCTTGATCTGATGGTGGCTCCTAAATAAAAAAAGATTTTTTTTCTCTTTATAATCATTATTTTTATTTTTTTATAAATATTTAGAATATAAAAAAAATTTACCTAAATCTTCAATATACTTGAATCTACAGGTAGCTATTGAGCTTTTAGATATATTTAAATCATGAACATTCCCCCTAAAGCTTTAATAATAGCTCCTAGAAACATTGTTTGTTAGCAAATGCTAATTCGGCATCTAACACTAACAGGTGTTGTAGTTAATAGAAGCTTGTTTCTGTCGAACTCTATTGCTATTTCTGAACAGCCAGACTTAGATGCTTTTTGACGCTTTACCTTTGTGTGTGCTGGAAGCTGATTTTCATTGCTTTCTGGAAAATCGAAATCACTATCTCTAGCAACTAAAGACTGGTGAGACGTAGAACCTAAGTAACAAAAAGAGTTAATGACTTAATAAAGTGAATAAAAGTTTAATTAAAACCATTATTAAAAACAATCATTTGAAAATTTTCGAATTAAAGATTAAGATATAATTTATCTGATGTCTCGGATTCATCTGAGTCATGAGAGATTACTTCATCCATTTCTTACTCGATCATTGTTTTACATGAAAAATTTTCTTGAGTAGACTTGAACCTTTTACTTTTTTCTGTAATAACATACTGATAATATCGTAGAACTGTTCCATTTCTTGGAAGTTGATGTTGAGGAAAAATAGAAATTGGACTTCTGAGAAGGTAAAGCGGTTGTAGTGGGTTTAAATTAACATTGTAGTTCGACTTTTTTATTTTAGTGATCTTTCTTTTCCCATTTATGATAAGAATTTCTTATAAATATTTATTTTTTAATAATTTTTAAAAACTAAACTGCCAAAAAGATTCTTTTTTCGAGAGTAACAATTCGATTAGTTGTTTTTTTAGCAGAAAAAAATGATTGGTTTAAGTTTGTTAAAAAGGTAATCAAGATTGCCGCTTTCAAAGTTGATATAATTAAAAGTCGATATTTTAAATAAGATATAGTTGGTAAATTCAAAAATCAATAATTTAAAAATAGTTGTTAGTCCAAAATAAAAACGATTAGTACCGGAATTATCGATGTTTTAAAAACACATCAATATTTACTGTTTTTAAAATTTCCTAATATTTGGAACAGTGATCAAGAAAAGTTTGTTAATATATTACTTGTTGATCAGTTACCACCCATATCCTAATACAAAGCTAACAGTTTTTTTTAAAAAAAAAGATTACAGATGTCTTTTAAACTATGAAAAACAACAACTATTAGAATTGTTAAAAGAGTTTTCATTTAGATGCAGCGGAAATATTTAAGTTAAGAAAAGCTCAGAACACTTAATAAAATCCGTTTTTGTTAAAACACTTTGATCCGCTTCTTATCAAAGTGTTAATTTTGTATTTCGTTGCTATGGATAGCTAATTTTGCATAGCAACAACTTTTTTTTGTATAAACAGATTTATTATGAGTAATATATATACACTCTATTTAATATGTGCATTGATATGAGTTTTGCACTTCTTATGAATGTGAAATATTTTATATGCGGTTATTATGGACACCGAATTTTGTATAACAACAACCTATTTTGATAATTGCAGACGTTTTATGTATAACTAGTTTGTGCATTAATCTAAGATTTGCGTTTTTATAAGGTTTATTATTTTTTATTTGGTTGCTATGGATACCTAATTATATGGATATCAAATTTTGCATAGCTACCTATTTTAATAGTTGCAGACTTTTTACAAGGGCTGTATTCACTAACTTTGGCACGAGTACCAATATGAGGTGGCACGTTTTACAAAAGCGATGATTTTTATATTTTGTTGCTATGAATACCTATATTGCTTAACAACCAGATACTTTTTAAGGTAATTGATTTTCGGTGAAGATTTAGGTAATTAGTAATAAAAACAAAAAATAGTGCAAGAATAATATGTAAATATCCAATTTTGTGACCATCATGTCTAAAAATATAAACAATAAAATAAAAACTAACCCGGCTTTTTTGTTAAATTAGGCACATTTAAATAATGAAATTAAACTTTTATGATATGCTAGCACTAATATTCATTTATTACTGATTAAAATTAGCATTCATAACTGCAACCAAGTATTACCTTTTAACAGAGCCGTACCAAAGGCGGGGCCGGCCGGGCCGCGGCCTGAGGCGCCAAAATTGGGAGGGCGCAAACTTTAATAAATTAAAAAAACAATAATCAGTTTATGAAACTAATTTTCACGGCGTCGCTGCTGTTGATAAGAATATTAATTAAAATTCCCCCTCTTGACACAAACTCTTAAATATTAAAGCTCATATACTGAACAAAGAAGCGCCCTATAACACTAACATACCTTTGATAACTTTTGAGCATTATAATTCTATTATGAGTTGAACCCAAAAGTTATCTGGTGCTGAATTTAAGAAGAAAAGAAAACAGCGCCAAGAAAGTGACGAGAAACTGCAAAACTGTTTCAAAAAGTGTTTGGTAACAAACTCAGTGGAGAAACAAACTATTTCAGAGGATATTTGTATTAAAATTAATGACAATTCAACAGATCCTATAATTGACTTTAATTGAGTTCAGATCATCATTTGGAATTAATTGAAGAGAAGATTTTCATCAGCCAAAGTCAAGAAGAATTTTGCACAACTGATTCAGAACCAACCAGGGAAGATAAAAATGCCTAGCTTTCAGGCCCAGCTGAAATGGACGAGGATGAACTTCATTCAGAAATCTCAGAAATTCCAGTGGCCTCGGAAGAAAATTTTCAACACAGGGATCCAGCAACATGGCCTAAAATAACGGACAAAACAAGATGCTTTTTGATTAAGCAATGGCCAGAGCAAGACAGAAGAGAATTTTTCCCAAACACGCTGTGTGATTTTGACAACAGAATGCGACACTTCAGCTCAAAATGGTATGAAAAAATTCATCCCAATGGTAAAAAATTTGTTCGCACTTGGCTGCAGTACAGCAATAAAAAAGATTCTTTATTTTGTTTTTGCTGTTTGTTATTTTCAACAACAAAAACCAACAATTTCTCAGAAAATTCTAAAGGGTTTTGTGACTGGAAAAAACTAAACCCAAGAATTCCTGAGCATGAAAACAACAATGAACACCAAAGATGCTATTCTGATTGGAAAATTCTTGAAAAAAACCTCAAGGAAAGAAAAACCCTGGATTCTGATCTGCAGAGAGTTATCAGTGGAGAGATGAAAAAGCGGAGAGATATCTTAGAAGTGATTGTTGATGCAATTTTTTTCTGTGTTAACAACAATCTTGCCCTTCGGGGAATAACAGAAGACATCGGTCAACAAAACAGTGGCATTTTTCTGAGCTTAATTGAGTTGATTAGCCATTATTATCCTTTTGTGGCTGAACACATTGCGTCCGTTAAAGCAAAAAAAACTACAACATCCTACTTTTCTCCTTGAATTCAAAATGAGCTGATTGAGTTACTTGGGCAGAAAGTCAGGAAAGAAATTTTGTCAAACATCAAAGAAGCTAAATACTACTCTGTTCTGTTTGACTGCACTCCAGATACCTCCCACAAAGAGCAGATGACTCAGATCATCAGGTATGTCCGCATCAGTGATGAAACCTGCACAATTAAGGAAAGTTTGTGGACTTCATTGAATCTCACCGAAAAACCGGAAAAGGTCTTGCAACAGAGACAACTGAAAAACTGGAGAAGGATGGTCTAAGCATTTCCGATTGCCGGGACCAAGGCTATGACAATGGAGCCAATATGTTTGGAAAATACAATGGCGTCAAAGCTCACATCCATTCTCTTAATGAGTCAGCAAGATTTGTTCCATGCGCAGCTCACACTTTAAATCTTGTTGGTGTTCATGCTGCTGAGGTTTCCCCACTCATGATTACGTTTTTTGGAAAGGTTCAAGCCATCTTTAACTTTTTTTCAAACTTCACGTCAAGATGGGAAAAACTGATGAAAACGTTGACCATCTCATTAAATGGAAATAGTGACACAAGATGGTCTGCCAAAAAAGAAGCAATTACACCATTGCACAGACAAATCAAAGACGTTCTTCAAGTTTTGGAATCCATAATCCACAACCCCATGACAAATGCTGTCACAGTTAGCAGTGCAAAAGAACTTCTCATTTATATTGATTTCAGTTTTTTGTGTTTGTTGGGTTTCTGGTGTCAAATTCTTTCCCTAATTGACCGGGAAAACAAACTGCTTCAGTCAAAAACCATTTCAATTGACATTGCCGCAAAAAAAATGAAATGGTTGAAGGCTTCCATTCAGAATTTTTGAGATGTTGGGGTGGACAACATTATCAAAGATGCCACAGAAAAAACTAACCAGAGCGGAATTGATGGTGGCTTTCCAATTAAGAGGAAGCGCAAAGTGAAGCGAATAGCACTTTATGAAGCTGAAGATGACTCTCACCTTCTCACAGCAGAAACAGAATTCAGATCTCAGTGCAACCTTGTGTTTGACAGCATTATTACACAAATAGAGTGGTGGTTTAAGGCTGATGTCTGCTGTATCCTCTGATTTTGGCTATTTCAGTGGGCATTCACTCTCTAAAAGTTCAATGGATGAATTCAAGAAAAAAGCTGCAAATTTATCTCAAATTGACAAGGCAGATTTAGATTCTTCCGATTTCCAGTCAGAAATGGCAAGCTTTAAATATCAAGCTGCAGCAATGATGGACAACTTTGAAAAATCTAGCCCGATCGACATTTTGCAGCTCATTCATAAATATTCTTTGACCGATGCTTATCCCAACACAACAATTGCTATTCGCATCTTCCTCACCATACCAGTCACAGTTGCTACGTGTGAGAGAAGTTTCAGTAAACTTAAGCTCATAAAACACTATATGAGGTCAACAATGGGCCAAGAACGTTTATCTAGTTTGGCTATAATTTCAATTGAAAATAAAGTGGCAAACAACATTGATTTTGATGATGTCATTAGTGAATTTGCCTCAAGAAAAGCTAGAAAAGTGGCATTGAACTAAAGTTTGTGCAACCTTAATGACAAATTTTACTTATACCTTGATGTGATAAATTTTGTGATCAATAAATCATTTTTTTTTGTTTAATTTTCTTCTTCTTTTTTTTTTAAGGAGGGGAAGGGGGAAGGGAGGGGAAGAGGGGGGCGCAATTTTCTTTTCTTGCCCGAAGCGCAAAATTGGCTCAGTACGGCCCTGCCTTTTAAACGTTTAATTGTAACAAAATAATTATCAATACTGTTGGTACGCGAAAATAATTAAAAAATTATGCATCCATAACAACCAAATAAAAGTATGGCTTTCATAAGAAAGGTGAAAAAGTTAAATATCCATATTTAACTTTTTCACCTTATAAGGGCAAAAAGTTAAATATCCAAATGCACAAAGTAGCCACTTTCAAAGTAGCCACTTTCAAAGTAGCCACTAATTTCATCCTCTGAGCAAAAAGTTTTCAAATCATTAAAAACTAATTAGAATGCTACCATTGCCAAATCCAATCACTGTGTAAACTGATTTATTTACTAGAGCATTGTTGCCATATCAGGGTTCAGACCTACAGGATCTATCCTTTTAACCCTTATACTATCCTGCAAGAAGCTTTTTTTACCAGTAAAATTTTAAATTTGGCCGTGTGGCCGTGGCGTAGTGGTTAGAACGCTTGCTTTATAAGCAGGAGACCCAGGTTCGAAACGAGCTCTGGACATATTTTCGCGTCACGGTAAGGAAGGAGGCGTGAACTTCCTGGTTAAATGCATTTCCGCGGTGCTCTGTGACAAGACCGTTAGGACTTCTTGGGGCATCTAAAATAAAAAAAATAAAAATAAAAAAAAATAAAAAATAAATCGCACAAACATCAAAAGTCCTGATTTTTACAAGTCTAGTACTTTGAAACCTGGATCTTCAGAGCCTACCCCAATTATTCGTACAATAGTTCAACCACCTAACCAATTTAAAGTAAGAGCTTTAATTAAGGATAAAATGACAAAAACGCCAGAGAAAGGTCGCACAAAAATGATAACGAAACAAAAACCTAAAATAACTCGAAAAACATCAATAAAAAAGAAAAAAAAAAGTAACGTTTATAGTGATTATACAAATAGGTTATGACTATTTTATTCAAAAGTTAAATAAATAATGATATTTGATTTATTTAATTTTGATTCCACCCCCCTCCTCCTTCCACCATCCCCTAAAAAAAAATTTTCAAACGATTTTAAATTTGATAATGTCTATGAATTTCTTCGCATCTTTGAGTTAATTAATTAGTAATTTTCAGTCTGATTAACGTTTTTTTTTCACCCCAATAGTTCCGTGTAAATTTGTATAAATTAACATCGCTATCCTAAACATCATACCAATTATGAATTAGGCCATTTTCTTCATCATCGAGAATGAGTAAAGTGGAATGAAGCTGAAGACTCACGTTGTTAACTGCCATGAAACATTTAAACCAAGAAGTAGTGAAAACAAAAAATTCAAAAGAATTCATCCACTTGATTAGATATTGCACTTCATTACTAGTTTGCCTGGAAGGTCTAACTCTTATATGTAATGATTTCAAGATTGTATTTGGCTTTTGTGCTAGTTGCTTGACTGCTTCAATCCTTGGGCTAAATTGTGTAACAGAAAATTTATGTAATGGTTGGCCTCTCTCCTCCTGAAGCGTTTTTCAACAAACTGGGCTGCAGCTGAACATATTGGATAGCTTTTATAGAGATTGTATAGCTTAAGAAAATTTTCAAAATAGGATTTTGCGGAAACCGATATTTTAATAGCGTGTACTGCACATAAGTTCAAACTGTGAGCAGAGAAAGGAATTTAAACTGCTTGTGGATTACTCTGCCTAATCAAAGCTTGAACTCCATTGTAAATACCTTGTATATTAGTGCCATTGCCGTAGCCTTGACCACGACAATTTTTTATTTCAAGCTCATTTTCTTCCAACACATTCAATATAAACTTTGTTATATCCCTTCTTCTTTTCGAGTTATTCTAGCTTAAGAAACCTTTTTCTGACCTTCCACAGCTGATTATCACTAAATGGCAAAAAACGAAAAATGAAAGTAAATTGATCGCTGTGGGACGAATCGGGATTGCAGTCAGTGTTGATGTTGAAATACATTGATTTCTCGAACCGGGTTGATGTTGAAATTTTTGATTTCTCGAATAGCTTCTTGAACCAATATATTCGATAAATTCATTCTGTGATTTCCAGGATTAGTAATGAGCTTGCATACGTTTTCTTCTTCTTGGTGCTTAACAATAAGGTACATATGATCTTATAACGTTTTATTGTGGCGAGCAATTAATTCAAGCGCTCCAAGAAGTTTCCACTCCAATTTTTGAACAACTTTTGGTTGGATCCTAACTGCAAAAAAAAAATAATCAAAAAAGTAATCCATATTTATATCCAATTATAGTTTATAAATTTGATTTTTAAATTATAAATAAAATAATGCAAAATATAATTAAAAAATTTAAAACAATATTCCTACCCCTTAAAAGCGAAATTTTTTGAAGCTAGAAAAATTGTAATGTCAAGAATGCATTATAAAATTACTTTCCATCGCTTTGTTTCATCTCCAAGTTTGTTTTATCTCCAAAAGAACTTGTTTACATACCGTTAAATAAGAAAATAATCTTTTTTCTATATTAGGCAAACTAAAGGCCAATGAAAACGCGTGCGTTCAAATATAAAATGAAAACCTTGTATAGTAATAATTATCCTATTTTAAATTTAAACAAAGTTTTAAAGGAAAACGAAATTGATACACAAAAATTGCTTAACTTTAAATATGTTATCAGCCTAAATTTTTTATAATTACTATAATTTTAAGGAATATGTGATGCGAGCGGTTCTCGATGACAAAACGTGATTGGTAATCATGCTTTGTCATCGAGAATAGAAGTAAATTACAAATTTCATAAAATTATTACATACATAAACTAATAAATACATAAAAAGTACAGCAAAATATTAATAGTTTGACAAAATAAAAATATATCATCAAAAGACAAAGGCTTTCTTTAAGCTTTTTTTTTAAAAAAGAGAGATAATACTATTCAATAAAGTCAAAATGTTTTGAAATTATTTTCTATTAGCGGCAAATCTTTATTAGCACAGGTTAACATTCAGGATATCCACAACTATATGTTGATTAATGTTATCATTTATCTTATAAATGGGTCCAACATTATAGCAAATTTTACATACATTAAATATATGAGAAGCAGCAAATACGATGTCTTTGAATCCACCATTTTTCACAGACTTACCAAAATAGTTTTGCTGGAATTCTGTTTTAGCTTACGTGTTTTGAATATGTACCTCCATAAAACACAGAATACATTGCGCCAATTTATGATACTCCGTTGTGTTGGTCGGCAAACTGGAAAAGTTTAGCGGTATGTTTTTTTGTTGGCAAAGGAATCTTTTGTGGACTGTCACATCTTTAATTTAAGATCTAATTTGATATACGTGGCCTTTTTCACCTGGCTTTTCAACTTTTGATTGACAATTTAAAGCACTTAAAAGCATCTTTGCTAAACATTCTAGAATATTGCATGTATTTGTAAGATTTGCTCTCTCTATGATGCCTAATAATAGCGTTGCGTTCTTCTGGTGTAAATAGCATACCCGACCCATTTTCAAAGGTTTAGAAAACACTTTTACCATTTAGCATACACAAATAAATAAAGAACAGATTAAGTTTAAGTAATAATTACATTTCATATTAAATTACAAAAATCTTTTTAAATTATTCGAATTAAATTAAAAACTAATAAAGCGTATTTTATGCATTCCACCAATTACAAAATTTTTATTAAAAATAATGGTATTTATTTTTTGCTGGTTCTTTAAATAATTTATCAGAAGTGCATTAGCAAAAAGACAAAATTATTGCATTATTAGGTACTATAAGAATAGCGTATTGATTTAAAAACAAAACCAAAATCAACATAGTCAGTTTTTTACTGATTTACCAAATATTCTTAGGTTAACCAATAATGTAAAAAAAAAAGATGAATAAAATAAATGAAAAAAAAAAAAGAATGAACTTATTATATATACAAGGATCAAGGCATGGTGTTTCAGTAAGGTATTACTGAGTTTTTAGAAAATTTTGGGAAAGTTTATTATTCTAAAGAAAATTATGATAAGGCAATTGTTTACTATGAGGATACTCAAAAGGTAACTGAAAATATTTATCATGAGCAACCTAGTGTTACTGATTTACTTCATAATCTTGGATTAACATATAGTGCAAAAGTACAATATTATCAGGCAATCATGTATTATGAGCAAAGTCTCAAAATCAAAAAACTTATTTATCTAGATCAATCAAATATTAAGATTGCTGAAACTTTAAATGGTCTTGGGGAAGCTTGTTATTCTAAAGGAGAATATGATAAGGCTATTAACTACTATGAGGATAATCGTAAAAATGAATGAACTTATCTTTAATGATCAATCTAGTTCATTTTTTGCTGATTTACTTAACAATATTGGGTTAACCTATTTTGCAAAAAAAAAAAAAAAGGATAAGGCAATTGTGTATTATGAGCAAAGTCTTTAAATAAAGAAGCTTATTTTTCTAGATCAACCCAGTATTAAAATTGCTAAAACTTTAAATTCTCTTGGGGAAGCTTATTATTTTATAGGAGAATATGATAAGGCTGTTGTTTACAATGAGGATACTCGTAAAATAAACGAACTTATCAATAATGATCAACCTAGTCCATCTTTTGTTGATTTACTTCATAATCTTGGCTTAACCCAGGGTGTCAGCCAGATCAGGCAAATCAGAGAAAATTCAGGGAATTTAGATGTCTTCAAAAAATTAGGAAAATTAGGTCAAATTTTAGAAAAATCAGGGGAAAATCGGGGTTTTTATTACTTATCTTATTTTAGAAACTTTTTAACTATGGGTCATTTTTTTAACATTCAATTTAATTCTTAGTAAAGCAGTTATTTTTTTGAGCTTGATTAGTAGCTGGCTTTTAGTTACTAACTAACTAGTACTAACTGACTATTAGCTAACTATTTAATGTTATTAGTCAGTTGTTTTTATTTTCTTTATTCTAGAACAAGTTTAAGTAAATTAAATAAAAAATCAGTGGTTACAAATACCAGAGTATAAAGCTTGGTTAATGTGTGGGGATATAAATACCTCAACAAAATGTAAAGTTTGTCCACATGAAAGAAATATAATTGAAATGTCTAATATGGGAAAGAGAGCGTTAAAAAGTTATTCAACAGGAAAGAAGAATTGTGAACTTTTGTCTCTTCACTTAAAAATGACACATATACAATTTACCAATGTGTCAAATAATATACATGTTGTAACAACCACTTTGTCAGAAAATATAGTTCAAGTATCCACTCTTCAGTCGTATTTTGTGTCAAATTTCAGATTATGACTAAAAGTAATCAATTTCCTCTTCCTTTTTTTAATACTCGAGGGGTTGGTGATGAAAAGGTGGCTTAAAGAGCTGTTTATATTTGGGAGAACATTTGTAAAATACATAGGTTTTGGAAATATCTACCAAAGAGTAAGCAGCTTTCGTGCATGAGCTACGAAATTGTTTTATCTGTTACTAAGGATCCTCTAATTTTAGAAAAATGTTATTTCTTTGCTTATATAGCTCATATTATGCAATCTTTTTAAACCATGTATCAACAAGCTAAACCTATGATACCATTTTTATATGAAGACCTTTATCGACTATTAAAAGACATAATGTCAAAGTTCATTATAGCTAGTATTTTAGATCAATGTAAAACTGCAAATAGCCTCTGCAAATTGGATTTTACAAAAGAAAATAACTATTTAAAAAGCCAGATAATTGATGTGGTGCCAGCACTGTTATAAAGAATAAAAAAACAAATGATGATATCACTCCAAAAGATATTTATGTTTTTAACTACAGTTACATATGTTTTCTATAGTTTTACATGCAAGTCTGTAAAAAAATTGCCTTTAAAATACGTTTTTTTTCAAAACGTAAAATGCTTTGATCCAGTAATAATGTGCAATGAAAAAATGGCAAAAGAAAGGATAAGTGATTTGGTTGATAACTTGATTCAATTGCATTGGGTTACTCCAAAAGGTTGGGATGAGGTAAATACCGAATTTAAGAGATCCCCACCACGTCCCTGGTAGTACCGCGATTAACTTGTTTCTCCGCGCAGCGGCCTTGTTGGTCAAGGTTTGTGTTTCGGAGCTATAGAGTTGAGAGAGGGGTATAACCACAATTAAGTAGCCTCCTCATCTGTAGTGGCCTTCTAGGCCTTGGGGAGGTGAACTAACAAAAAAAAAAAAAAAAGATATTTAGAAAAGGTTGTCTCTAAAAACAGGGAATTTTGTTTTGAATCCTATTTATTAAAACAGTTAGAGTCAATAAAAAAATAGCATTTTTACATTTTACTTTGATTAAATTTTAAATGTACTTTAATAACAATAGTAACAATGACAACATACTAACAATACTTTGATAAATGTAATAATGATGCTTTATTTTTGACTGCACATAATTTTTCCATGTATTATTCCCTAATCCTTTTTAAGCCTGGAAAAGCTCATAATAACTGAGATAAAAATCAGGAAAAAGAAATAGACGATCAGGGAAAAGAGATCCACAATCAGGGAAAAATCAGGGAAATCCACCTTAAGATTTTGACAGACACCCTGTAATCTACAGTGCGAAAAAACAGTAGGATCAGGCGATGTCTTGAAATGAATAAACTTATTTACAATGATCAACATAATATTAGTGTTACAGAACTTTTAAATTGTCTTAGGGATACTTATTATTTGAAAGTAGATCATGATCATTAATAAACCAACCGCAATTGTGAACGGACGTACTTTTTATCGAAGGAAAAAAACTAATAAAAAAAAATAATGGCGAAATTTTCAGCAACTAATATAACTAATACTGGAGATACATGAAAACACATTAATAAAACTTTTTAATGATAAATTTAATAGAATGAATATTAAATTTAATAATATACAAGAAGAAAATAAAAATCTTAAAAATGAAATGAAGGAATTAAGAAAGGCAGTCGACTTTGTAAGTGAGAAGTATGAAACTACTCTAGCCGAATTGAAAGAACTGAAAAAAAATGCAATTTCAAATATCGAACTAACAGATAACATAAAGTTTAATGACAAAAACAACGATATGAAAGACAAGCTTGCCGAACTTGAAGATCGAAGTCGAAGGAATAATCTTAGGTTTAATGGAGTCGAAGAAAGCGAGAACTAATCATAGGAAGACAGCGAGAGGAAAATTCAAAAAGTCTTAAAATCCAAGTTTGGTATTACTAATGATTTAGAGATTGAAAGGACGCATCGAACAGGAAGAAATGAAAAAGGAGTTAAAAAGAACAGAACAGTAATAAAGAAACGCAGTTTTTGAAAAATTTATCTAACTAAAACTTTGGAATGAAAAACTATATTTGAATGAAGATTTTAGCGAAAGAACCACGGAAATTAGGAAAAAGTTGTTTAAAGAAGCAAAGGAATTAAGAGCCAAAGGTAAATTTGCTAAAGTTATTTACAACAAACTTATTACGCGCGATTTTTAAATGAATTCTTTTAGAAATAGTTATTTAAATTTTAATTTTGGTTATTTGGTTATTTGGTTATTTTAATTTTGGTTATTTATTTAAATTTTAAATTCTAATTAAAATTTAATTTTGGATTCTAATTATCAAAACAATTTTAAATCGCTATCATTTAACTTTTTTCAATCTAACAACTTGGTGCTTGACACTAATTCAGATCCGGGTCTAAACTATTTTAGTGATGTAGGAGCTTTGCGAAATAATTGTTCCTACTTCTATAACAAAGAAATAAAAGATTTTCTTTCTCGGGATTGTTTAAATGTTATTCATTTTAACATTAGAAGTCTTAAAAAAAACTTTAAAAATGTGTGTACTTTAATAGAGAAAACTTCAAATACATTTAGTATAATTTGCTTAACTGAAACGTGGTGTGAATTTGATGACGCTAAAACTAATTTAAATCTCCATATTCGAGGTTTTAATATGAGATCCCATTTGCACGTAAAGCAAATAAAAAAGGAGGTGGTGTACTTTTTTATATAACGGAAAATTTGAGGTTTTTTATTAGACCTGAGATGAGTATTTCTGATGACAATAAAGAAATTTTAACAATTGAACTTTTAAACAATAGTTCTAAACACATACTTATAAGCTGCTGTTATCGCCCACCATCTGGCCATATTGAAAGTCTTAATGCATTTTTGTGTAATGATATTTTAAAAAATAGTTTTAAGGAAAAGAAACTAAATTATATAATTGGTGACGTAAATTTAAATTGTTTTGAATATCACGTTAATAACAACATTAAAAAGTTTTACGATGACTTATTCGAACATGGAGCAATTTCACTAATTAACAAACCTACTAGAGTAATCTCAACTTCAGCTACCTTAATTGACAATATTATAACAACCGATATCTTTAATTAAACTCTCAAAAAAGGTATAATAAAAAGTGACGTTTCCGACCACTTCCCTATTTTTTTCTCTATTAATGTTGACAACAATACAAATTAATACAACAACATAAAAAAGTCATTATCAAACGTTTTTTCACCGATGCAAATCTAGCATCGTTTAAGGATCAATTATCTTTAATAAATTGGAATCATCTAAACAGTTCATTTGAAGCTAATGAAGTGTACGATACATTCTTTAAAACTTTCTATGAAATATATGATGTAAATTTTCCAAAACGTGAATTTATTATAACCAATAAAAGTTTAAAGTCACAATGGGTCAATAAAGATCTCAGGAAATCCTCAAAAATAAAGCAAAAACTGTATATAAAGTACTTAAAAAACCAACACCAGAAAATAAAATTAATTATAAAAGTTATGCTAAAATGTTTGAAAGTCAAAGAAAAAAGTTTAAAAAAGATATTATCAAAATTTACTAGAAAAATATAGTATAATTCAAAATGCTCATGGCAAATTATAAGTCAAATTACTGGAAATAGTAAATTAAAATTATGCTCTGTGCCTTACACTATAAAAGTTGATGACGTATTTTTATATGAACCCAAACAAATAGCAAGAGAATTAAATAAATATTTCGTGTCTGTTGGCCCTAATTTAGCTAAAAATATTTCAAATATGATTAAACCAATAAATGATTAGAATATATGATTAAATATTCCAAATATGATTAAACTAATCATTTATTGGTTTAATCATATTTGGAATATTTTTAGCTAAATTAGGGCCAACAGACACGAAATATTTATTTAATTCTCTTGCTATTCTATTACGTGTTTCTATTAATCTATAGTTTAAATAAATTTGAAGTATCTTCTTAAGAATTTGAAAGTGCTTTTAAAATGCTTAAAACTTAAAAAACAGTTGGTTCTGATGATATAAATTGTAATATAGTCATAGATTCACACGATACTATAAAACATATTCTTTTTAAAGTTTTTAAATGTTCTATAAATCAAGAAATTTTCCCCGATCAATTGAAAATAGCCAAAATAACGCCTATATTTAAAGGAGGTGAACCATCAAATGTCAGTAATTATCGACCAATATCTATCCTCTCTGATTTTCAAAAATGTTAGAAAGAATTCTGTTCAACCAAATACCTAATCATCTTGCTGTTAATAATATACTTTACATAAATCAATACGGTTTTAAAAGAAATAACTCTACTGAACATGTAACAATTCATCTGACTCGTAGTATAACTGATTCATTCGAAAAGTCAGAGTTTACTTTAGGCGTCTTTATAGACCTATCTAAGGCTTTCGACACAATTGACCATGAAATACTGTTTAAAAAACTTGAGCATTATGGTATCACCGGTAATGCTTTAAAACTACTAAAAAGCTATTTAAAGCATCGCAAATAATTTGTCTATGTCGAGGAATCTTCTTTACAAGATCATCAAAATATTGATTATCTAAATATAACCTGTGGAGTTCCACAGGGATCTATACTAGGGCCCTTATTATTGATTTATGTTAACGATCTCAATGAAGTATCAAAATTAATAACTATAATGTTTGCTGATGATACAAACCTATTCCTATCTAATAATAACATCAATAAACTTTTTTATGATATGAATATTGAACTAATAAAAATATCTGACTGGTTAAAGTCAAATTAACTTTCACTCAACATTGATAAAACTAAATGGATTTTCTTTCATCCACGATTTAAAAAACATTCACTTCCAAGTAATATGCCTCTTCTTTGTATTGATAATATTCAAATAAAAAGAGTAATTTTCACAAATTTTCAAGGTATCATTGTAGATAAAAATCTATCATGGAAGAATCACATCGGACATTTATGCAACAAAATTGCAAAAAGCATTGGAGTTTTATATAAAGCAAGAAGCGTTTTAAACAAACATTCATTAACTCAACTATATTACTCTTTTATACACTGTCATATTAATTATGCCAATATTGCATGGGGTAGTACCCATAAAAGTAAATTAAAGCCACTTTATTGTCAGCAGAAGCATATTGCACGTCTTATAAATTTCAAAAATCGTTTTACTCACATTTAACATGAATGTTTTTAATATACATCAAATAAATGTTTATAATGTTCTTTGTTTTATGTTTAAATGTAAAACCAACTCATCTCTAGCTTCCTTTTTTGATTTATATTCTTTAAAAGAAAAAAATAAATATTCTTTAAGAAATGATAATTTTATTAAACAACCAAAATTTCAAACAAACTTTAGTAAATTTTGCATTTCTTTTCGTGGAGCTTTTTTATGGAACCAAATAATTTTAAAAAATCTTGATTTTTCTCATGAATGGAATTATTATATGTTCAAATGAAAACTAAAAAAAGTAATTTTCTCAATTGAAAATATATTTATATACGTTTCATTATACCCAGTTTGTCATCACTCATTTAGATTTTAATTTTGTAAATGTTGATTTTAAGTTTATGTGAGAAACTATATTTAAACACCATTATTTGAATTTTGTTAAAAGTTGCACTGATATTATTTGTACAGTAGTCATTTATTATTTACTTGTTTACTTTAATTTTTATTTTAATTCTTTTTAATTTTAAAATTTGTATTTATTTATTTTTGTTTGTTCTAAAATCTAAATTAAGTTCAAAGTTCTTCAACAGCGGTTCTCGGTGACAAGACCTGTATGGTCTTCTTTGAGTATCCGCGTTCTTTATCTTTATTCTTTATATTTTTTAACGATTTCTTTGCATGTAATTTCTCTTATTGATATATTTGTAAATATGAATTAAATATTGTAATAAAAAACAAAAAAAATAAATAAAAAAATAAAAAATAAAAAACATCAGTCGATTGATTTCTATGAGGTGAATCATAGAAATCAATCGACTGAAACTAATCTGTCATAATCTAATCAATCTTTTGCCGAATTATTTAAAAATCTTGGGTTAACTTGTTGTTCAAAAGAACAATATGATCAGTCAATCATCTACTATGAGCAATGTCTAAAAATAAATAAACTTACTTACAAAGATAAACTCAATTTTTATGTTGCTAAATCTTTGAATAAAGTTGAATAAAGTTGAATAAAGTGTTGGGAAAGTTTATTATTTTAAAAGAGAATATGATAGAGCAATTGCTTTCTTAGAGAAAACTCGTGAGATGAATGATTATATCTATCATGATCAACCTAGACCAATTTTTGCTGATTTACTTTATAATCTTGGGTTAAACTATGGGATCAGAGGAGTATCTTTTAAATGGTTTGATACATATTTAAACGAAAGAGCACAATTTGTTTCTATCAATAACTCAAAATCAACCCTTGTAAAATATTCTAATGGTGTTATTCAGGGTCCAGTATTGGGACCATTGCTTTTCTTTCTTTATATTATTGATCTTCATACATTCATTAAGTTTGCTACTGTGTACCACTTTGGTGATCATATAATCTAATGTTAATTAATAAATCCCTTTAAAAAATGAACAATCACATTAACCATGATCTTGCCAATCTAATTCAGTGGCTTCGTTCCAACAAACTTTTTCTAAACTCTAACAAAACTAAACTCATTATCTTTGAATCAAATAAAACAAAAATCTAAACACATATGAACTTAAGATTAGGTGGCAAAAAAAATTGGACCTATTAACTTAATTAAATATCTTGGTGTAAAAATTGATTCTAATCTTTCCTTTTTATCCCACTGTAAAGACTTAACAATGAAACTAAGTATATCTAATGGCATTTTGGTCAAAATTCGCCATTATGTTAATCTTGAGACACTGTTGAACATATACCATGCTATTTTTGACTCACATCTTAGATATGCAAGTATGGGGGCAGTCCCATCATCAAGCTCTTATTAGGTTATGCCACCTCCAAAACAAGGCTTTCAAAATTATTTATTTCCAGAATATTAATTTTAATCCTAATTTGCTCTACCTAACTTCTAAAGTATTAAAACTGTGTGACTATATTTAACTTTTTAACTGTCAATTTATCTGGAACCACCAACACAATAACCTAACTTTAACTTTCATTAATTTCTTTTCCAAAGTGCCAACACTCGTTATCATCTTCGTTCCAATAGTAATTTAAACTTGTCTGTTTCTAAACACCACTCTCATAATTACGGGCATAAATCTATAAAATATCAAAGTATTAAAACATGGAACAACCTTCCTTATGAACTAAAAGCTCTCAATTCATTCTCAACCTTTAAAACCAGTTTATTTTACTTTTTATTTAAAAATACACAGTTAATGTTCATAATTTCTATAATCAATTTTTGCTGTCTTTAGTATTGTTTTTTTAATTTCTATAATATATTTTGTTTTCATTGCTGTTGCTTATTGTTATTTTCATAAATATTTACATAACTATTATTAACTACTTTTAACTATTATTACTATTATTAATACTGTTATTACTGTTATTATAGTAATTATTATTATTATTATTATTATTATGCAAAAATTCTGCCAGGACAAATTAAAAAAACCACCAAAGATCTAAGTTTGCCAACATAAAAAGATGTATGGTATAGGGAGTAGAGGGTATAGTTTCCCTCTATTCACACACATGCATAGGCGCCCGAAGGATTTTTTGATGTTCTAGATAGGACATTTTCACACATTGTGCAAACTCTAAACTTAAGTATGTTCATACTACGCCAAATGAGGAGGCCTTGCAAAAAATTGGGATGGCGGAAGCCTTGGAACAAAAAAACTCTAAATCGCTTTACCCCTCCCCTGCTCAAATGTGAGGGCACTAATGTAGTAAAATTTTTATTTTAACTATCTAAAACTAAATTTAAATACTAAAGTTTGGAGTTTGCACAATGTGTGAAAGTTTTCTATCTGGAACATCAAAAAATCCTGCGGGCGCCCATACATACATGCCACCCCTTATATACTGGCCGTGCGTAAAGCGTATTTCACGCAAAGTTTTTTTTAAAGTAAAGCGTATTTCAGGCAAAGTTTTTTTTTGAGTCGACAAAAAACAGGTTTTAGTAGTGCTGTGGCTAATGGGTCGGAAGCCCCCTAAAAAAAACGTGTCATTAGGGTCTCAAAATCTAACAAATTTTACCGCTAGGTTCTGCTAAAATAAATTGCTCCTTAAATTAGCAATAGGGCACAAAATTTGCTTCTTCTCCCCCTTCCTCCCCCTCCATTAATTATGAGGTATGGGTAGCCTACCCTTGGCATTGGTTTTTAGGCTTTGTTTTCAATATTACTGGTCTCGCGTAAGACTCGTTTTTTACGGACTTACTGAAGAGGGGTGCTTGATAAAAACGTCCGCCTTAGGTATAGTTTATTTTTATTTAATCCATCATTAAAACAAAAAAAAGTACAGTATGACTTGACCGGGTCTTGAACTCAGATCTCCGCCGTCGCAGCTTATCATATCATTAACCTCTTGGACAAGCACACATACTGTTGGAATGGAATTTAAGTTTATTAAAATTAATATTTGTATATATTTTTGAAGACGTTTTTTAAATTGGGATCCTGTGCCACAAACAAAGGGCTTTGGGGTTGTATAAAGTATCTAAGGTGCCTCCACCTTTTTTTTTTCAATATAATTTTTTATTGAAAAAAAAAAGTTAGGGGCGGGGGTATTTGAAAAACGTACGTACTTTTTAAGAGAGACTTGTAAGCACGCAAAAATTTCAAAATTTTTGACGTACGTACTTTATGGACGACAACTCATTAACTATATAATAACACCATTACAAGTAATGGAAAGTTTTTTATCTATATCGATTTTGCGCATTTTTATTACTATTATTTTTGTTAATTGGTGGTATTTTAAATGCGCACAAGTTCGTTATGAAATTAAAAAAACGTGGTTTTAAACACGATAGCGTTAAGCCCCAATACACAGCAGTTAGAAACTTGTTAGATGCTTTTTAAGTGAAATTCAAATCATGGTAAAACCTTAGAGGTGTTAGGTGTTGGCGTTAGCATCTTTTGATCGAAATCACAAAAAAAAAGGAAAAAATTCTGTATTTAAAAACAAAGGTAGGTCCAAAAATGATGTAAAAACGGATAGAATCAAAGCTGAAATCCTTCTGAAATCAGTTTTTATTGATGAAGACCAGCCACTAGGTCTTCAGTTGTACATTTTACCAAAATACTGGTTAATTTTTGATATTCTAAGTCACAGTTTGAAAAAATGCCTACAGATGAGACTCCCTCAATGAATTCCAGAACATTTAAAATCTTTCGAAGTTGCAAACAATCAGAACTCACAGCAAAATTGTAAATCCATTGAGCATGGTTTAAAAAATTTATTTCTCAAAACACAAAATATAATTCTTGCTTTTAAAAGTTTTTTAAAAAAAAATTGTAATAAAAAACACTTTAGTAATAATTTCCGTACGAGTCGTCATAAAACCACTAACCCCTCCCCTTCCCCTACTTTGGCGTGACGTAATCTATGGACTATAAACTAAACTATATAAATTTAAAAAAAAGAGTATTGATTATATGGAAAAAATAAGAAACAATGTTTTTGGTATGGTTTTTGTTTAGGAGCATATACTTGACCATGCAAACGTAAATAACAGATATACACGTTTATGTTGATTACATTTAAAACATGAAAATCTTTTTTATATTTAAAATTTAATCAACTAAATAATTACAAAATAACCCAAAAAAGTAAAATTAAAACCTTTTTAAGCTGATTACATTTTATACGTGAAAAAGGTTTCTGTGTTTTAAGTGTAATCAACTAAACAATGTTCAATTTTTTTTATGTTTTTTAAAACAATTACAAATTGTTAAAACAAAATATACTATTGGGATGTAGCATTGTTTGTTGATTAATTTCATGAAACGTTGTAAATATGTTACGCAGACGTTGGTGCTCGTCGGTATAATCGGAAGTTGTAATAATTAAGACTTATTCAAAATCTCAAATATGCTGAACATTAGATTTAGATTCTAGAAACCTGGGTTCAATATAACCCCAAAAATGAGTAATTGGAATTTTCATTTTTACAATTTAACTTTGTGAGAAAAAAAAATTATTTTGTTTTGTTTGAAAACAATACGTATTGTTCTTCTTGATGACTTTAGAATAAAAATTATCCCGGTAAATACAGGTTGCGTATTTTGTTTTCCTAATTTTGATTGTTTAAAATGGTTGTTTTTGACACAGTTGACAGGTACAATTATAACTTTGAAACAACAAAAGTTGATTTTGAATACTCGTTTATTTCAATTCGAAGGCTTTGCTTTGTGTTTCGTTCTGGTCTGCAATATATGATAAATAGTTTAGGCATAAACATCAAACCCGCTATTAACAAATTAACTATTAAAAGTAAATTCGAAATCGCTATAATTTGCATTTTTTTATTTTTGTTGCCATAGTAGATTGGGAAGTAGCAGAGCAATAAAATACACGATAATCCCATACTATAAGTAATTGTAGATGTTTCATTATAGTAAGATGGAAGATTTCTGGCTTGAAAACTTTTAAGTGAGCTTAGAAAAAAAGCAAAAGTGATATATAGAACTTGAATACCAAGGTGATAATCATTTGAACAATATAATGTGGTAGTCATCTTTTCATAATTTAAACTTAATAAAATAGAGGGTGGCGATTTAATCAAGAAAATTGTTCCCAATATAATTTGAATAAGCAACATAGTTGCGATCGTGCCGATATCTAATGATGTTGCCACTAATTTCTCTTGAGTTGAAACGCGATAAATGTTTTTGAAAATTTTGACATACTTTTTGGTTCTTACAAAAATAATGGACGAAATTGTTGTGAATAAAAAACCAACAACTATGTGACGGCATGCGCAAGATACGTTTGTCAATGCATTATAATACAACAACGGTATCCA
Organism: Hydra vulgaris; assembly: GCF_038396675.1. Lineage (NCBI taxonomy): Eukaryota > Metazoa > Cnidaria > Hydrozoa > Anthoathecata > Hydridae > Hydra > Hydra vulgaris. The sequence goes on from NC_088927.1 coordinate 27,102,560, forward strand.
AACTGAAACTAATAAATGAAAAGAAATTTGAACAATAGATAAAGTGAAATGAGTAGTTTTTACAACAATTGTTTTTCTTTTATATACAAAAGTTGCGTTTAATAAGACACATATAAAGACCGTTAAAGTCGTAAGTAAAGGAGTTAAAAACTGCTCATGAAAATATTTTGTTAAAAGTTCTTCTGTAAATTGGTTGTAGCAAAAGGTTTTGTTATTGTCAGAACGATATCCATCTGAACAAATTTGACATTCATCTGGACTAAATTTTTCTTTATAATAGTTTTCCGGGCAAATAGCACAATATTTTTGATGTTTTTTTATCACATTGCTGATCAAACCAATTTTTAGTTTTTGTTCAAAACCTGCTGGACAATTTATAATCGGACAATCATTACCGTCACTCCTTCTTCCATATTCTTTTATTTTAGTTTCTTCTAAAAATATTTCTAAATTGGTTGATACGTCTATTTTATGGCGAATATCAGTACTCATTAAATGCGTAAAACGATACTGATTTTTTATACGTGTTTCTCTAAAAGTGCCTCGCGTGTCCCATATTTCCCCAGTGTAAAAACTACATATTAACTCTTCAATGTTTTTCATTAACATATTTTTTGAATTTAAATTGTTGATGTAGAGTAGCATGTTGCTGACGTTATTAGAATAGTCTGTGGGAGATAAGCGATACTCCCCTTGATAGTTAGTATTCCATTTGGTGTCATCAAAGTTCACATTTTCTATGAATAGTGTTTCAATGTTAACATTCGTACGATTAAATGATTCTAAAATCATATCCAAAGTTGAATCATTGTCTTCAGAGAAGAGAATTCCATTTACTAATATAAACAAATGAGTAATTTTACCATGAAAAGCTAACTCCTCTGCAACAGATAACATTAGAGATGTATTGCCTGAGTTAATGCTGTACTCAACAAGGCATAAGTCAGAATACTTGTTGATTGCTTTGATGAAATCTATTACTTTATCTTTGTCATTGTTTCTAAGAATTTGTATATAAGTAAGACACTTAACGTTAAAGTTTTCTACAACGAAATCAAAATAGTCCTTTGAAAGAGGAGCGCAATAGAGTGGAACTGAGTTTTTGGTATAAATCAAGTTATAGTTTTTAGAATTTACATCAAAATGAGCAATATTTTTATATGGAGAAATAACATTGATTATAAAGGCTGTTGATCTGTCGTCTATATTTGTCAAAATTACCATATTTGTAAATTGATTAATACTTTGGTGAAATCTGTCACCTATAATCAAACGCAAAACTATTTCTTGCAGCGCGGTAAGACAAGAGGCAGAAAAAATTAAAAAGTTGTAGTCTTCAAATCCATCTTCATTCTCCCATTCGAAGTACGAACATGGTTTTTTCAAATATTTTCGAAGATTCAAAGCAAACCATTCAGCATCGTTATCCTTAAAAATCATCACCAAGGCTTGCGTTGCATTCGTGTGATTTTGGGCAAGAATAAGCCTCGATGAACACAAATGATTTCTTTGAAATAGAAAAAATAAAGCAAAACCATTTGCAATTGTAAAATAAAATAAATGATACATACTTATACTTTAGGCGAAACCATATTGAGTGATTGAAAATCAAAATATCAAGCTTTGAACAAGAAAGTTGTTATTTGTGAAAACCTATAATAATTTAAATATAATTTGGATGATTTTTTCTACTTTGAAACACTTTGCAATTAAAAGCTGTTATAAAACTATTTAACGTTATCAAAACAATGCAATGATAATACAATTAAAAGGAGCAAATAATTTTTTTTATTTAATTTTTAAAAAAGGCGTGTTTTTTTAAAAAATACAACAATTAATTTATCTGCAAAAATGAAAACAATTGTAAAATTTAACTATTCACCTTTGAGATTAAATGAAAGTGATCCTGGCGATTATCATTATAAGGTCTATCTATGACCTTATAAGGTCTAAAATTATATTAATACCGACACTGATACCGACAGTGCATTTGTTTAGTATTAAAAAAATGGCCGTTAGTCAAAAAAAAGATGTTATTTACACTTATACCAGTTGAAGGACTTGCATCAAAATCAGAAAATTAATAGTTTTGTTGTTTTTTTACCGCTGGCGATACGATCTTGATACATGTATCTTAGAAGCCTTTCAACAAATGCGGAAATAGGAGACAATTTAAATTCTAGTTTGATAAAATCAATCAGCCAAAAGAAAAACAGGATTACAAATAATAAGCCTATGGTAAAATAAATCTATGTTTTTGAGTAGATGTATAAATAATTTTTTTATTCCTTGTTTTTTAGCTATCGTGTTAAAAAGTTTTTCAGTTTACAAACTTGGTATTTAAAAGAAGAACTCAAAGATATTCAGAATCGAGTAAAAAATATAAAATTTAAAAAATACTATTAACTTAAAAATTATTTATTAATGTACAAATAAATAAAAATTTAACAAAGACTAATAATTATTTTATCTAAAAAAATTTTAAATATGTTATCAATTAAAGGCCTATGATAGCTTGCTCAGCTGAGTACCATAGCTAAGTACAATAGCTGAATGCCACAGACCCTGATCAGGGTATGTGACAAAATTAAATTCAATAGCCCTTTCTGACTTTCAAATGTCAGAAATAGTTAAAGATTTTCGGAATATTATTATCAAAAAAAGATCCTTAATTTTTGCTTCCGCCTTAAAAGGGAGCAAAAAAAAAAGTTTATTTTCTTTTAATAATAGTGTTATTGTAATTTTTATACTATAAGTTAAATAAGAAAGTTAAAAAAACTGCTTCCTTAACATTTCTTTCAGCAAAGCTATCCACAACTTATTCATAACATTTCTTTCAGCAAGGCTGTCCACAACTTCTCCATAATATATAGCTGTTGCTAACTTATGTTCAATTGAAAGAAGTATAAAATTATAAGGTCGGTTCTGTTCTGTTGTCGAACATAAATAACTTTTTATCAATTTTTATTTTCTGAAAGATCCTTCTCCTGTTGAAAATGACGTAGGAATAGTGTGAATGGATCTTTAGACGGCTGTTAATCTGAAATACCATCATAATAATGTTTTCTTCTTCGAACTCTTTAAGGTATATTAAACTCGGTTGTTAATTTCAAAGAGGATGCTACTAAAATTCTAATTATAAGTCATTCTAAGAATTTTTTATCTTTTGAGTTTCTCGAGCCGATTGTTGAAAATGCATTGAACTTTCATGTATGGTAAGTTCTTTGTTTTAAAGAATTTTGTTGCGATCATCAATACATTGAAGAACTTTGTTCGATATTTACTAACAATGTAAATTTAAAAGAATGTAACCATCCAATCAGACCAACGCAAAGTGAATTGACTCATACAATCTAGCTGGACAAAAGTCAATTCAAGGAATCAATTAGTAGATATTCCGATGGTATTACTGAATACTCCCAAGAGAAAAGTCCGAAATATTAATTAGTGAACGTGTTTTTAAGTGTTAAATCATTAGCGCTCAAGTGTCAGTTAAAGATAAAGATATTTTTGTAAAAAAATACCTGCAATTTTGCTGTGTAACAATAACGTATAACTAATTTATTGTGAATAATAATTAACTCTGCTGTGATGAATTTTACATTAGGAGTATGTACTTTGTATTCTATTGAAAACTTTTTTAAAATAATTGGCATAAATGTTATTCTGTAGATTTATAAAAACTATGTTGAAACTGCAATTTCATTTTTTTTAATTTTCAAAGCGTGTAACTAATTTTATCCAAGTATATCCAGGCTAATTTTTTTATATATTATAACCACAATCATAAAGCGTCTAAATATAACAATTTGGTTGCCGCGTTTGCCCGTTCCATATTCATTTAATTTTTTTCAGACCGAGTGTATTCTATTACAAAATTGGAGCTGTTTGAAGAATGGCAAAAACATACAAAAGAAGAACGACATTCTCTCTTATGTAACTATATTTTGAAAGACTATACAACAGAAGATGTTACTAGTGATTCGAAAAAAAAAATACAGTTAAAAATGGCAAGCACATCCGCTAAATTAGCGCAAAAATGGAATGCAGCCAATAGAAATATGGATCAATTTTTTAAATAAAAATAAAAGTTGGTTAGAGGGCAATAATTTAGAACTTAAATTAAATTTTCATCGGTCCTGTGCTTCCACAACATCTGAAGGAAGTCGGCCTCAAGGTCGGCGAAAGAAAAACTTTGAAGACTTATCTTTAAAAACCAAAAGACGTAGAGTTGAAGTTGAAGTCTTATTGCAATCGTGGATCATTGGCACGTGCCAATGAATTAGCAACAGCTGCTGAAATAGCACATCGTTTGTCGGGTCAAAGAAACGTAGCTACTTCTAATAGAAAAAGTACAGAAACCTTAGAGCAAAGAAAATCTACTGGTGTTATATATGGCATCAGGCAGTTGAGTAGCGAAGAGGTACTAGCTTAATATGTAGATTCCAAGTGTACTATTTACTCTTATAAACAAACAAGAAAGTGGTCAATGAAAGCAGGGCATGAAGTGTTTCCGTCTTACTATAATTTATGTAATTCCAAAAGGTTGCGTTACCCTCCAGAAGAATGTATTTCTATCTCAGAAACACGAGCTGAAATTAAACTTTAAGCCATATTGAAAAAAAAACTAAACGTTTTATTGAAACACTAAGTCAATTTCCCAGAAATGCATCCTCTAATTTGTCTCTTACGCTAATAAGCTAATGGGGATGTGACGGAAGTTCTGGCCACAGTACCTATAAACAAAGATTTGAGAACTCCGATGCAAATGATAAGTTTCTGTTTGTGTGTGCGTTTGTTCCGTTGAGATTGAGTGATGACTCTAATACTATTATTTGGCAAAATCCTTCAGTCATCTGAAGATTCAAGTGATGAGTGTTTGATGGATATAAACGACGAGTTTTCTGATAACTAAGTATAAAATTTATTGTGTAATATTATGTATCCTTGTTTCATAAATATATTTTTTCTTTTTTACCTCATTTTTTCACTATAACAGTGGTTGTTGCAATGAAGAGGAATGGGGGGGGGGGGGCTTGTAGGCGAGGGATTTTCCCCTTATCCTCCGCAAAAAAAAACTTCTAAGTTATTAAAGCCAAGGTAATTATTCAGTAAAACAACAAAATATTATTTATTTCAACGTTTCATGACAAGAACAATGGAATTCGTGAACATAATATTTTTGTCCAGCGAGATTGTATGAAATGATTCACTGTGCAACGATTTCCTCGTGACTATCTACTGGAAAATTCGCTTTACTTTTTATACGAACAACTTAATTTATAATTCTTGAAATATATTTCACTCAATATTAACTACTAAATGAAGCGCCCGAATCAATGCTGTTCGTCTATAAACATGAATATATTTATGTTCATAGACGAACAGCATTGATTCGGGCGCTCCATTTAGTAGTTAATATTGAGTGAATTGAACAATGACCGGTTTCTTTAAGTATTTTTCATTGAGATGGTTTGCAAGAAAAAAGTTTGAATAGGTTTAAAAAGTTTCGAAAAAATAATTTTGTTTCTGTGGTAGTTTTCATTACGATTGCTCTATACAAGTTTAAAAAATTAGCACTGCATTGGTTAAAAAAGTTTGATAAAACTTCTCAATTGCTTTAACATTCACCATTTTCCAGACATTTTTACTGCGTTATCGTATCCTTAACCTCTGCAAAATGTTTAATAAAAATTAGATTCAACCAAAATTTTTTTATTGGTTTGCAATATCAGCACCTATTTTTTTTCAAAGTCAACCTCTGTGAGAAATCTTTCTTGCGTATCTCAAGTTTCACGATTCTCAAACATGTCTTACTATAAATACCGATTGTTCTGTGTGTGTGAGACGTCTGGAGTACCATTTAAAAATTCTTTTATAGTTTAATTTTGAACCTTATGTGCAAAAACTTCTTATCTAATTTCTTTTTAGTTTTTAAACGTAAGGATTTACTGAGAAACTAGGGATTTATTTTTTACATTTTTAGTGAAAGGGATATGTTTTACGATGTAAATAAAAAGTTCCAATGCAAAAATTAAATTTTCACAAAATTTTTATGGAATATATTCTGAAATCAGGGTTGAGACATCTTTAGACAATTTTCATGGGGGACATTTGGACGTATTTGGACGTACTGCGCGTCTCATAGCGATCTTACCACAAATTAAACTATTAAAAAATTAAACAAAGTTTAAACATAGTGGGTAACTAGAAAAAAATTGTGAAAGTTATATAAAAGAAGAAAATTTAAAAATTGAAGTATAAAATGTTTTTAATAAGACAATAAAACTCAGAGACGCTGAAGGTATAATTAGGTTCTTTGAAAGTACATTGGTTCACAGAATAAAAATGCTTAGAAATAATTAAAAATTAAAAAACGATAACTTTTCCACCAAGTTCTCTATTTCCATATTCAATTATATATACAACATACGAAATTATAGCTAAACTTAAAAAAAAGTGATGCGCCAAGCAAACGAGCCATTGCATGAGAATATAATGTAACTGAAAATTCAATTCGATCTCTCTGGAATAATCGTCATGCTTAATATACTTCTTAATAAAGATTTGTTTATATAGTTAATAATTTAGTTTACTAAATTTTTTCTTATCTTTTTCTTATTTGCGCACTCCTAGTTAATTGCGCACCGCAGTGCCTGTTTCAATTTGCGCAATTAAGCGAGAGACTACGGTACTTGAATAGTATTTTCATTTTAGTTTGTTTAAATATAATATAACAGAAAATTATTATATGGTTTGAGATCTTTATAAGAATAATTCTGTTATTGGTAATAATTCTCTTAAATTTTATAATTACTTATTATTGTTTATAATTACTACTCAATTAAAAAAATAAAATATTAAGAAACGTTTTTTGTTCTTTTTATTATATTTCCTAAATTGCCCCAATATCGATACTTTTTTTTTTGATACTCTACACAAGCCTATTCCGCTGCACAATTTTGTATTTGGTGAAAGTTTTTGAACATTTAAGATAGAAAAATAACAATTCATCACATGTTCGTTATTATTTACGATATTTAATGATTTTTCATTTCCTATGATATCGTAACCAACAACATTACGTTTTTACTCATTTGTATTGTTTTGAATCGAGGTCCTACTTGCCATGATAAATTCAGTAAACAACGTTTTCCTTTTTCTTCTTTAAAATTTTTATCGTTTTTAGTCTTTTTTTTTGCAGCACCCGATAAATACACGCGCTTTATTGTTATATCTTTGCTACTTTAGCTCCAAGTCATACTACTTCGAAAATATGTTTACTATTTTATTTGTAATCGCATTGCTAATGAATTCAAAAAATTTAAATAATTCTATTAAGAATTGTAAAGGAATTGTTTTATTTTAGTTAAAAGTTGCTACATTTTTTACATAATTCAACTATTGTTTGATAAAAGAATTGTAAAGTGATAACAATTTTTTGTTTAAAACAAATAACTTAAATGTCAATCAAGCAATGGAATTAAAAGTTTGTGTAAAATAAAAACTTTAGATAGAGTAGAGCGGTGCTAGTTGAGAATAGTGGCAAGTTGGCCAATTAAACTCAAAAACTACGGATCACATGACAAAACATTTAATAGATGAAAGCTAGGGAATTAAAATGTTAACGCAATGCGCAACAAAATATTAACAAAAAGCAGGTGAGTAAAACTTACGGGCACTTTTCTATTTTGGACCAAAAAAATAAAAAATAATCTTCTGCTATTTTTCTCTTGTATGATTATAAATTTTTTTATCTGTTACAAACGATGGCTTTTATTATGACATTTAGTTACAAACTAAATGATGCAAACTTGATGGCTTTTATCTCTTGAATTGCATAAATGATGCAAACTTGATGGCTTTTATCTCTTGAATTGCATAAATGATGCAAACTTGATGGCTTTTATCTCTTGAATTGCATAAATGATGCAAACTTGATGGCTTTTATCTCTTGAATTGCATAAATGATGCAAACTTGATGGCTTTTATCTCTTGAATTGCATAAATGATGCAAACTTGATGGCTTTTATCTCTTGAATTGCATAAATGATGCAAACTTGATGGCTTTTATCTCTTGAATTGCATAAATGATGCAAACTTGATGGCTTTTATCTCTTGAATTGCATAAATGATGCAAACTTGATGGCTTTTATCTCTTGAATTGCATGAATGATGCAAACTTGATGGCTTTTATCTCTTGAATTGCATAAATGATGCAAACTTGATGGCTTTTATCTCTTGAATTGCATGAATGATGCAAACTTGATGGCTTTTATCTCTTGAATTGCATAAATGATGCAAACTTGATGGCTTTTATCTCTTGAATTGCATAAGCTCCTATATTGCATAAGCTCCTATATTGTTGTTATTGGTGACTTAAATGCTCATGCCAATGAACGGCTCAGCTCTAGTACCACAGATCTAGCAAGCACTAAGACTCAAAATTTATTCTCGATCTCTTACTCATTTAGTTTGTTACAGTCTGCCATCACTTGAGCGTTGATATTTTACCAATTTACCGGACATTCGATTAAGATTATTTGTTTTTTCTTAAGTTTTACTTTTTCTCTTTAATTGTTTTCAAAAAAATTATTTTTTTGCTATGTTTTTCTTGTATGCTTATAAATTTTTTTATCCGCCATCACTTAGGTGTTGATATTTTACCAATTTATTGGGCTTTCAAATAAAATTAGCCATTTTTATATGGTTATATATGATTATATGGTAAAAAAATATTATTTTGATTTTAATATTCTTAACTTTTTCTACATAACAAAATTAGTTTCAAGGCAAAATAATGCTTAATTTAATTTAAAATGCTGAAATACAAAATTTATTTACCCTTTTTTATGCTGGTTAAGCATTAAATACAAAAAAATTAATTAAAAAGAAAACTACATTTTTTCAGCTTTTTTTATGACATTACAGGCTGAAACTTACAATAGTGATAGATTATAGTGTAATAAACAAAACCTTACTAGAAAAACTGAAAATAATTATTTTTAAAATGGTAGCTTTTTTACTTTTAAAGGATGCAAAAACCTTGGGTAACAAACAAATATATTTTTTACTTTTAAAAGATGCAAAAACGAATCAATGCAAAAACCTTGAGTAAAAAATAAATATATTTAAATGGAAACAAGTTTAGGGTTAGTTCTAGTAAGGTATTGCAGTTCTATCTATAAGGAAACAAACCTGAAAACTTGAAATTAATTTCATATCTAGTTAAAAAGATATAAATGATTTGCTGTTTGCAGTCAGACAAAAAATACAATTGAGAACTCAGCTTCAAATTAAAAAAAAATATACTCCGAGTATTAATTAAAAATGTCCTACTCTCCATTTTAACAAACATTATTATCAGATCTTTGGTTCTTATGTAGTTTAGTAATTATACAGACCAAAAATAAAAATTATATAAAATTTAGCTCTTAGATAAATATATCAATAACAATTTTGGTTGCTATGGACGTAACTAAGTAAATTTCTTAACTCATAATTAATAAAGTCAATTCCTTAACTATTTTTTGTTATTAAAACCATATCTTGTTATATATGGTTGAAAAGCCAGTTAAATTTTGTACAAAGTTGGCTATTAAACTAAAAATTAACTAGTTGAACAAAAAGACTTAAGGTGATTTTATGGTAAAAAGTTTTAACCATAAAACCTCCTTAAGTCTTATCGTTCTCTTTAAAACCAAACTAATGTTTCACATTGTCTAGTAGGGGTAAGTTGAGCAGCTTTTTAAAAAAAAAATTCACCCAAGTTTCGCATCATCTATATTCATTTGTTGATTGCTCAACTTACCCCACACTGTTGCTCAACTTACTCCGCTGAGGCAGGTTGAGCAGCTCCGCAAACTTTAAGAAGTATCTTCTCAAAAAAATAAACAATATACTTTTTTTCAACAAGTTTTTAGCAGGTTAAGTAATCTTACAAATATTGAAAATATTGTGTAAATCTGACACACCGTTTATGAAATCTGTTACATTTAGTAAAAGTTACATAACTAGACCTGTTCTACCTTACTTAGAAATACTTAAAATATTAGTATAAACAATTAAAATACTATTATATCCAAGGCTGACGACACGGGTTTTGAAGCGAGGGGGCACAATCGTCAATTTTTAAAAAAGGTCTTCTATATTTAGAACTTTCTTAAAAAAAAAAGTCCTTTTGTTTTAAGAAAGTTCTAAATATGGAGGACCTTACAGAAGGAGGGAGGGGGGGGGGAGAGTGTTAATAATAAATAATAAATATTGGGTAGAGTTGGGGGGGGGGGGACTATAACTTGCTGACGAACCCCCCCCCCCCCTTCCCTCCCTCTTTATGTTGTCAGCACTGGTATCATTATAAAATACTTACTAGAGTAAATATCTCTTTAAATTCGAACAATTTGAGTTGATTATATTAAATTTTTTATCAAGAATTCGGGAGTACCTATGTCATCTTGGCACTCGGTGTAGTTAAGGCAATTCTAAAGTATTAAAGCATCAGTACAATATTTTGCTGACCACAAAATAATTATATCAAAATATCAGGTCTCTGAGTTACGATAAGACAAAAAAATTCAGAACATAGATTTATTTTTTCTGTTGGGGAAAGTCGAGTAGTCCCGAACACTTGAGGAAAAAATAGATTGTACACATGTAGTAAAAAAAAAAAAAGTGTCAAAAGTCTTTTTTTAAAGTACTTACATTTATCTATTGAATTAGAAACAAAAAAATAACTTTTGTGTACCTTAATGATATACAAAACTTAAAAGAAAAAATTTTAGAAAAAGTCATGTTTTAAATTGGAGAGTAGCCCCGGACACATAGTTTAACCATGGTTTAATCGGACACATAGTTTAACCATGGTTTTACTTTTCTTTTTTTTTTTAACTGTGAGACACAAATATAATAAATAGTTAATTAGCATTAGTTAATTCTCTCAACACATTTAAAAAAAAAAATCGCCTTTAAAGTTGCCTCAGATAAGGCATGCTATCGGAAAAATCTGCCCACCTTTCTTATTAAAAAAAGGATGTAAGAAAGCTTAAATGTATTTAAATCAATATATTTCTGAAAAATTAAGACCGTAAAGATTAGATATTAATAGGGAAAAAACAAAAAAAAATTAAGTTTTACAGAAAATTCTAACTTTCTTTTTGATACCTCCCATAAGTTTCTGGACAGAGTGATTTTTGTAAGTTTTAGCAGCGTAATCCCATTTTTTCTTCAAATCTGTAGCTGATTTTACTGTTTTTCCACTTAATTTCAATTTCTTTTTTATGATGGCCCAATATTTTTCTTAAATCAGGGAAGTTTGGAGGATTCATCTTTTTCGGAACCAACATCGCTCCATTATCATCGTAAAACTTTTGAGCATCTTTTGAGTAATGTATTGTGGCTAAATCAGGCCAAAACAATACTGAAGTACTTTCATGAGCTTTAATTAGCCGTTTTATACGAGAAAGACAACATTTCACGTATTCCGAAGATTTCATTGTGCCCAAACAAACATGAATTAGCGATTTTTTGCCGCAAGAGCAAAGTGCCTGCCAAATCATCGGGTTTTTCGAAAATTTTTCAGTCATTACATACTTGTATTTATCACTCACATTTCCTCTTATTTTAGAAGCATAGTAGCACTGCCCAGGAATTTGTTTAAAATCCATTTTAACATAATTTTCATCATCCATCAAAATGCATCCATTATGTTTTGTTAACAAGTTATAATACAACTTTCGAGGTCGACTCGTTGCGGTTGAATTTTGTTTATCGTTTCGATTTGGCATTTTAACTACTTTAAAACTTTGATATCCAAGTCTCTGTCGCCATTTGTGTACAAAAAAATTGGAAACCTTCCATTTTTTCGCTCGATATCTATCAGACCAATCAAGATGTTCTTCCAATGAAGTCTCCAACCGTTCGAGAGCTCTAAGATTTGCTGTGCGTTTTTTTCGACCACTTCCTTGATTTCTCTGAATAGTTTTCTGTTCTGTAAACCGTTTAAGAACAGTATCTACAGTTCTTCTTGATATTTTTAATGATTTCGCTAACTTTCTATTCGATAAAGTTGGATTTTTTAAGTGTTTGTCCACAATCAAAAATCTTTGTTTAGTTTGCTCGGTTGACATTTTGAAACTAAATAATATTTTTAATTATTTTTTTCTGCCAAAATGTTCTATTATAAAAACACTACCACACACAAAAAAATAATTACAAAAAACGACCGTTAACTAGTTTTACCACACCGCAAAAGGTGGGCAGATTTTTCCGATAGCATGCCTTATTTAAGGAGTGGGAATGAAAATGTCATCATTCAGAAATATAAGCATTAGCATTTTAACAAGTGAAAGTATACACTTTAAAAACACGTTTTTCAAATCTTAGGTCTTTTTATCGGAATTAAATGAATAATTATTATGGGTTTTTGTGTATTATATTAAATGCAATATTATTTATAAAAAAAAGTTGCTAACTTTTAATATGTAAATGGATTAAGTTGTCCGGAACCACCTTCAAAATATGTCTCCGATACCACCCGAACATACCTTATTCACAAATTCTAATTTTAAAACCAGCGAATTAAAGTATTAAACAAATTTTTTTTATTAAATGTAGTAAATAAAAATGTATCTTTAATCATCGTCCACTTTCATCAGCTACAGCTAATGGTTCAGTGGGTAAGCGATGAGCAAAACAATAAACAAGAAAAAAAAATCGTTTGCAAAGATTTTACTTATAAGGTTTGAAGTTTTATTCAATTTGAAGATTTGAAGATTTATTCAATCATATATGTAAACTAAAAACAAATGTTGATGTAATATATAGAATGATATAAACGAGAAATTTAACTTTTACATTGGCGGAAAAATGAAATAGATGAAAAAATAAAATTTTTTATAAAGGAACAAAAAAATAGTTTTTTTTGTCTTTTTAAATAGTATAATCTCGCTTAAACATTAAATCAGCAAAAGAACTTAAAAAACTAACTCTTAACTTACGACTAAAACCTAACGCAATGAGCAACAAAAAACTCTTGTTGACCCGTTTAAAATTTTCTCAAAATTTTTTTTGCGAACAATGCAGTGGTTAACGATGGGTAATGTGTTTAACGTCAATCTTTCAGTGATTAACAATGTTTCTAAAAGAACTTTGAAGTTGTATCGGTCTTTGAAAACAATGTTTACTATGAAGATGATTTTCAGGAGTTACTGCTTGCTACTCATCAAATGAGAGAAAAAAAATCGTGGAGAAACGCTTTTGCGACAAGAAAAATAAAGCAATTCTTTTGTATGTGCGGTGATCCAAAAAATTCAAAGGCCGCATTCTCCTCTACAGAAATTACAGCCTTATCTAGCAAGTTGGAATGGGTGGAGGTAGAAGTCAACCAAGAATAACATGGAAATAAGAGCTTTTTGTCAAAGAATAACATCCGGGATTCTTACATTTTAAAATTTGCGTGAAATATTGACTCGTACTCACATGAGAGGTAAACCAGCCCTGATCCTGACTGATAAAAGATGACAAGGATTGGACTTTTAGCCTGTATCAATACACTTTACCAATTCATCATTTTCTTAAAAATGACTTCAATACCAAATCATTTGTAAGAAAATGATGAATTGGTGTAAACAAAGTTTTCCATGTTATTAAAACTAAAAAATTCTATAAACTGATGTTCTTTTCCGATAAACTCGTCTCTTCCCCTTGTCCTTTTTGTTTTGCCCCCCCCCTTCCTACACTCCTTTTCGAACGACTTCTTTTATGGATGGCCCCTAATCAAGGGTTATTCGGGGTGATCGGAAGTAAATAAAGCCATTAAGTTATTTTCAAACTAAAGCTCGATATTAATTGAGTTAATATCTTATTATTCCGATAACTTATTTTTGATATATTTAAATAACTTTTGTTGAGGAAAAAAAATTAATAATAGCAAAACATAGTGTAACATATAAAAAGGTTACTATTGATATAAAGACATAATATAACCAAGTATTATCAAATTAAAATTTTGTATTTATAATTCATTTTTCTTCTTATGTTAAAAAACAAAAGTATAAAAAACTAATTTGGTATTTTACTTTTTAGTTAAGTTGTAAAAATTATATATTAAATATACATATTCCCATATTTTTTGACGTATGCGTTTTTAATGTATATCTTATCATTTGGCATCAATTTAAAACCATAACACACCATTAACGCAATTTTTATTAAATTTTTACTTGATTTAGGATAACCGCGTCACAAACGTAGTTCTAATTAAATTTCTAAAAAATCATTATTGCGTACTATAACAATAGACAAATTTACAACCGCAATATGGACACACATCGACATTTAAAAATATGGCTTCCAAGCTCAGCTGTCCGTCTAAAACTTTATCTAACGCTATTCTGTTGCAACCAGTACATTTACGGTAAGTGTTTGCTAAACAAACTTGAAGCGTTAACGAGCACCTTAAGCTACAATGTTTATTTGGACAAATAGCATGATTTAAAGAGTCCAAAAATATTTCCAAACCACAAAACGCACATTTTTCACGCGAGCATTTCCACTGAGCCATATCATTACTTACAGGTTCAGAACATTTATTGGAAGGCGACGACGTTGATGGAAGCTCCCTTTGTTTTTCAAACACTTCTAAAGCGTACAAGGATTGATGATCACCAAACTGGTTATAACATCTTTTAGAAATATCCGGTGCTATGCAATCTGCCTGCCACAAAAAGTCAGCCATCAATGATAAGATTAGTATACCTACAAAAAATAAAAGAATATGCAGTTAACATTAACTATATATATATATATATATATATATATATATATATATATATATATATATATATATATATATATATATATATATATTAGGGTGATTCAGATTGTAATAGAAAAAAAAAAGTTCACAAAAAGCATTCTCCTCAAGGTTGCCTGTGTTCCTTTATCACCTAGGATCATGTGTACCAAAAATTAGACTAAAAGAAGCAATTTTAGGGGTTGCCATGTTTTATAAGATAAATTAACCATTGGTAAAATTTTGTGATTCTCTCAAATTTTGCAAATTTGTTTTTTTATTTAAGATATATATATATATATACAATTTTTTTATTTTAGATATATATATAACAATATATTTTGAATAAAAATTAATATGGCAACCACTAGATCTTCTGCTGTGGTGTGGCTTGTTGGTAAACATACACAAACTCTGTCAACTGGCAGACTTCCTTCAAGAGGGGATGTTCTTCGGGGGTTGCACTTCCATCATGTAGAAGAGAAACAAGAAGTGAAAAAAAGTATTCAGGCAACAATTGAACCAGTTCTCTCAAAGAATTAACAATGCAGAAAGAAAGTTAAAAAAACTTGACGAATATCTGTTGCTGAAAAAACACCAACGATCAAAATTGGACAGCTGTCAAATAAAAGAAGGATTTTTCAAAGCTGACCTGGAAGAACTTTTTGATATATCAACCAAAAATGCATCAGAAGTTATGAAAAACGATGAAGATAAAGCATTTTTACATCAGCAGCAAGAAGATCCATTAAGTTGTAGCATGGCAGGAATTGATCGGAATTTAACAGCTAGGGAGGTACGGAAACGAGTCCGAGAAACTAAAATGGAATTAAGGCATCAAAGCATTTCTTCTTCATCAGCAGAATCTTGACCGTAATCTTATATGGATAGCATGCAGACACCATGTCTTTGAAGTCATTTCCACCATTTTCATGACTGCATTTAGAAGCAGTGGAGGACCTGAAGTTGGAATTTTTAACCGTTTCCTAAAGCAATGGCCAGCAATCAACAAGGAGGTGTTCACTCTAGGGAATGAATAATTGTATAACTGTGATTTTTTTCTCAAACTCTGCAAAGAAATGGTAGTGTATTATGGTGAAGCAATTAAAGGTCAACAATCCAGGGATGATTACTTAAAACTCTTGAATTTGTGCCTTATTTTTCTTGGAGGATCAACTGCAACATCGGAGTTGAATGTAAAGTTTCGGGCACCAGGTGCAACACACAATGCACGTTGGATGGCAAAAGCTATATATTGTATGAAGATATATTTGTTTCAGGATCAATTTGTTATTACTGCAAAGGATGAGAAAGGAATAACAGACATAAGTCTTTTTGTGGCATTTATATACGGACAGTTTTGGAATGAAGCTCCGTTAGCTGAACGAGCACCATTCAGTGATGCGAAGCTTCTTCAATGGATTCAAGAATATCCAAATCTTACAATTGTAATTAATGCAGCAAAAGCTTTTCATTGCCATCTGTGATATTTTTCTGAACATCTAATAGGATTGGCTTTCTTTGATTCCCGTGCCAACAATAACACCAAGAGAGACATGGCAAACAACCTGAAACAACAGCCAACACAGAAATTTCTCTAAAGACTTGATGCTGCCACATTCAATTGTCACAGTGCATTGTCTTCCTTCGTTACACAACGCACCGCATAACTTTTCGATCTAATTTTGAAGAATGGCAAAGAAAAAGCTGAATCATTTTTAATGAAAGAATCTTCAGAGCGGGGAATGGATTCAACATATAATGAAATAAAGCACAAGGTTCGTCAAATGAAGGTCGTCAACGGTTGTGCGGAATGAGGCATAGCACTTCAACATAACATCCTTCAACAAAAGTGTTACGAAAGATGAAAACCAAAAGCAGTTTCTTCTTCAATTGGTTAATCTTCACCGAAAGAAATTTCCAGTTGCATCTAAGTCTACCCTGATGAAGATGACTGTTGAATGATGAAAATGATTAATCTATCATTGCCTAGTTTAATTTCATAGTAGTACAGTACTATATTATTGTTTGTTTAACATTAAACATCCACAATCCACCACATAATAAGTAATTGATAATAAATAATTGAAAAAATAAATTATTTTTTTTTACTTTTTTAACCTCATTCCAAAATGTGACAAAACATGGCAACCCCTAAATATCATCCGATTTGATTCAAATTTTGGAAAATAATTACTATTGTCATATAGAACAAAGGCAAGCTTGAGGGCAACTAAAGTTTTGAACCTAAAAATTTTGCATCACCCTAATATATATATATCTATATATATATATATATATATATATCTATATATATATATATATATATATATATATATATATATATATATATATATATATATATATATATATATATATATATATATATATATGTATATATGTATATATGTATATATGTATATATGTATATATGTATATATGTATATATGTATATATGTATATATGTATATATTTATATATGTATATATGTATATATGTATATATGTATATATGTTTATATGTATATATGTATATATGTATATATGTGTGTGTGTATATATATATATTATATATATATATATATATATATATATATATATATATATATATATATATATATATATATATATATATATATATGTTTATTATGTTAAATTTAGTATATTGAATTTCTGTTTGTTGCTGTTTTATAAATTAAACTTCAAAGTTTGCAAAAGCGAGAAAATGAATGGGTTTTTCGATTTTTTTAAACTTTAATTTTTTTCCAATAATATTTTTTGTCACTTCGTGCATAAGAATCTTAAAAAAGAATATTTATCTGAATCTGCCGAAATAAGTCATTTGCAAAATAAGAGTTTTGAAATTACGCATACAATTGAAATTTAATATAAGCAAAGTATTGAATAAAATGATCGAATTTACCACTACTCTTGTCAAGAGTCTATATTTGAAAATAATATATATATATATTTCGATTTTTAAATACTAATTACTTTTTATCTTCGAAATCAGTAAAACTTAAAAATATATATAATATATAACTTAAATAATATATAACTTCGGTCACTCATTGGATTATGAATTGCTAAAGATAATTTTTGAATAAATTTTTTTTTTGTCAAAATTGTTAATTAAAGAAAAACATTTTTTATAAATAATTAAAATAAGATTTTATTTCAAAATTTTATTATAAAATAACATTAGAAAACTAGTTTTTCATAACTTTTGATGTTAAATTTGTTATTTTGCAATGTGTTATTTGAATGTTGAACTTGTGATACTGCGATGTGTTCGTGAGATGTTAAGACTGTAATATTGTGATGTGTTGATTGAGATGTATATAGTGACCGAACTTAAGAGATGATATCAAAAGTTCGGTCGAACTAGCTGCTCTCATTTGAAATAAATATCGAATGTTTTTATTTCATTTTTACAATATACATTAAACGATATAGTTGTCTGTATAATATAGAAAAAAAAAAATTAACGTTTATTTAGAGATGTGATGTTCAAAGCTTAAGAGGCCGAACACCGGCGATTAAACGGTATACAAATAAAATCTAAAAAATAAAATTTTTAAAAATAAAAGAAAATATTGTAGGTAATTTTATTATTCATTTTTCCTAATTTATCAGAAAATTTATATATATATATATAAAAAAAAAGTAATTTTAATAAAGTCATTTCATTGATTCCTTAAAGAGACTTTGATATAAATCAACAGATGCTTCAGGTCTGGTTTTTAGACATATTTAGTCATATTGATCATTTTTTACTAAAACAGAAAAAAAAATCAATGGAAATTAAAATGAAAGACTTAGTCCTATATATGGTTAGTTGTTGTTTTTGCTCAATATTTTGCGTTTACTTAATAATTATACATTTAAAATGGAAATGGGCTTGTTTAGACCTAATAATTTTTTAAATAACATATGTCATGGGCGGGTCCAAAAAATTTTTATAACTTTAGTTTATGTAAGTTCTATACACCAAACATTTATATATTTATACTTATAATTTTTGGCAAACCATTCTTTTTACAAGAATAAGCTTGGGAGCAAAAATACCCTAAAATGTAGGTATCACTTGCCAAAGCGTACCACCAGAAAGAGATTTAATAGAGGTCTGGGTAATCCATATTTAACGTTAATGTTAATATACTAATAGATTATAATATATAAATTAAGTTTCCGTTATAAGCAACTCTTTTTAAACAGCCTTAATAACTTTTTACTATTTGTGTAACTTTTTTTAATCTCTGTTTATACAAATTTTGTTTTTTGAGTTTCTTTTTCTCCGTTCTTAAATTATAGTTCTTACTTTCGCGGAGGATTTTTGTTTAACTGTAAAAATGAAATTTTAGACTTCCAAGTGCAATGATTTAGCGTTATAAACACTATACAAAGGCCTCTGTTGATTTATGAATGGAGAAAGACTTAAAAGCAGATTATAATTTTTTTGACATAGAATGAAAAGAGTTATTAAGTTATATAAGTTTTTAAAAGGTCTATTGGAAGCCAAATTTTGACAACAAAAGACATGTTTTTAGTTGCTAAAGAAATTTTAAAAAATACATCAGGTTTATGGCATGTTATGGTCAAAGTGTAAGTACTAGGTTATGATTGGTCAAAGAGAATGTACTAGGTAATATTGAAAAAAAAAATTGTTTTTTAAAGAAATTGAATAAAGAATGGTTTGTTAAAGCAAGACATTCTAAATATATTTTTATATTTAGAGTTTTGGATTTATCTGGATTATGTTATTATTTATTAATAATAATGTGAGAATATTCCTGCTATCAACGAAACTCATATCATGGTAAATTCATACAAATACTTTTGTAAGATACATAGTACCCCACTATTAGAAGTACCCCACTATTAGAAGTACCCTACTATTAGAAGTACCCCACTTTTAGAAGTACCCCACTGTTAGAAGTACCCCACTATTAGAAGTACCCCACTATTAGAAGTACCCCACTATTAAAAGCCACTATTGAATTTAATATGCAAACAAATTAAAGTTAATCAAAAAAAACCCTGTAAATCAAAATCAAAGTCTGTAAGTCTTTGACTTCCTGATTCAATAATGCAAATACCTCAATTACACAAAGTTTTTATCTATTTATTTCAAAAAATGCAACAAATATATGTCAAGTTTATGACCAAAAGACCTATATGTAAACCTTTATAAAATATATGTCAGGTTTTTGACCAACCAACTGAATTTACTATCAACCATACTATCAGCCATACTATAAAACACCTCAAAAAAGTAAAAATAAGAGGAAAATATCTGCAAATATGAAATACTTAAATAGGTAGACTTTTTTATTAGAACAATGTATATATTTCTTTTTAAATCCAAGAAATTGATTTCTACAAAAATACATTGTTACATCCAACTGAATATAAGTAATGGAGTAAAATTTAAATCTGAATTATGGATAAAAAAATTTCCAAAAAGTCTAATTTATGGATAAAAAAAACCAAATGCAAATTTTGTGGTTAGACTTTTTTGTGCTTAAAACTATTTTTTTTAAATAGACTTTAATTTAGTTTAATTGTAACAAATTACTTTTTTCTTTCTTTCAACTCGCCTATTTCTAATGCCTTGCACATGTTATAAAGATACTGTTTTTGTTTTTTTTTTCAAAACACTTTTACTCCAAATGAGATTTATCTACAAATCTACTGTAGCTTATATAGATAACAAAGTGTTATCTATATACGCTATATTGTTTCCGTGACTAATACTGTTTCCATACTGCACTCCTTTGCGGCTGTAGACTATAAGATAGTCGATGTATATACTGAAGACGACAGCAGGCTATTTCAGTGTGATGCCAGAGATGTTATTTAAACACACGTTCATATGTATATATATATATATATATATATATATATATATATATATATATATATATATATATATATATATATATACATATATATATATATATATATATATATATATATATATATATATATATATATATATATATATATAGATATATAGATATAGATATATATATATATGTATAGATGCTGCCCCACCCCAAACCCTCAGTCGATGTAGCTTTGTGACAGCAGGCTATAAAATAGCCAATGTATGTACTGAAGCTTCCGGCAGCTGGGTATTTTAGTATGACAACACACTGCTTATCTAAACATGCATTTATAGTTGCATATATAACTTAAATTGCTAGTTTAGATGAGATTTCATTATTCTTCATTTTTTTTCTTTTTCTGAAAACGTGGCAAAATGCAAAACAAGCTATAGAAGATATATATATATATATATATATATATATATATATATATATATATATATATATATACATATATATATATATATATATATATATATATATATATATATATATATATATATATATATATATGTATGATATAAAAAAATATTCATACTTTTAGTAGATGTAGGTACTAAGCCACATGAGGTCCAATAAAGCCCATTGTTTAAAGTTTCCTGAATGAACAGACGCTCTATGACATCATTCAACTTTTGCAAAACAGGGTCATGCAAACCTTTTACCTCACCACTTTCTACTTCTTCACGTGTTAATATTGCCCTAAAGACTTTTTATTTATAACATAGTGTAGCACATGTTTTGACTGTGGTTTTTCCTGCATTTCTTAGATCTTCAAAAATGTTAAAAATTATTACACCTCTTAAAGTTTGCTTTTGAGCTCAGAAGAAGGTTTTGTTTTTAATTTTTTTTCTTTCAAATTATTATTACTAATAATAATTGATTACAACTTCAATATTCAAATTTATTTGATAAATCATCAGATAAAACTAGAAAAATAAAACTTACAGTAAAATGTAAAATCAAAAATGAAACAACTGCAAATCACAACACTTTAATGGAATGTAGCCTTGAACAAATATTTTAAATAAAAATATTGCAACTACTTTCATAACAAATTTAATTGTTATTCAACATCTTCTCATAAATCAAACATAACTGTAAATTAAATGCTAATAATTATGTAGCGCAGATACTTATATAAAATTAAAGACAGAGTTTAAAAACATACAAAAACTAAT
The DNA here is from genome assembly GCF_038396675.1 of Hydra vulgaris. Lineage (NCBI taxonomy): Eukaryota > Metazoa > Cnidaria > Hydrozoa > Anthoathecata > Hydridae > Hydra > Hydra vulgaris. Next base: position 27,124,422 of record NC_088927.1, read on the forward strand.
TTAAACCAATTATAGTTATATTAAAATATATCTTTTTATCATTATTTTCATTAACAATTAATTAACATCTAACTAAAAACATTTAAATTTTTAAATAAATAGTTTTTCAAAGTTTTCCCCCTAACAAAAATCGGATTTCAATGCGCTTTTAGCTTTAATTTTTTTAGCTTTAATTAGTAGTGCGGCCATGGCGCAGTGGTTAGAGCGCTTGCTTTATAAGCAGGAGATCCAGGTTCGAAATGAGCTTTGAACATATTTTCGTGTCACGGTAGGGAAGGAGGCGTAAACTTCTTGGTTAAATGCACTTCCGCAGTGCTCTGTGACAAGACTGTTAGGTCTTTTTGGGGCACCTAAATAACAACAACAACAAAAAAAAAAAACTTTTAGTTGTTTTTAAGATTTCAACTTTATTTTCTATTTATAATACTTAAATAAACTAATGTTTTAATAAACAATAAATTAAAAGTTTTGACTGTTATTGTTTTTGCAGCTTTAAATTTGTTGTTTTGTTTTTTCATAAATTATATTAATATGATAAATTGACCCTTTCATTAAAACAGTATTCACAGCTTTTAATGA